>NW_028251391.1:0-107220 GCF_964263255.1 Lissotriton vulgaris | reverse complement strand
TTTTATTACCTACTGGCGGTCGCCAGTAGGTAGTTATAGTTAGGATCTACTTTCCATAGGAAATCCACAACATTCTATTGGGAATAACTTTGGACGAATCTTCGCGAATATCTCAAAGTTCGTGGCCCGCTCCGCTCCTTCCCTGAAAATGTGGGGGGGATTCGTCAAGCGGGGGCCGAGATAAAAGGGGGGTCCCAAAACATGTTTTCCCCATGTTAATTTCCATAGGGCGGTCAAACTCACTTTTAGCCTGAACGGCTGAATGGATTTCCACCAAACTTGGCAAAATTGTAGGGACTGGTACCCCGATGTGCCTTTGCTATGTCTCAAGATATATGCTCCAGTGGTTTTTACGAAAATTAACTTTGAAAAAATATATATTCGGCTACATTGGGATATATATATGTTAGAGCCCAAATGTAGCCCAATGTAGCCCAAAGATGGCCACCAAAGACAAAAAAAAACAAATGTAGCTCAAATATCAGCCAGATGTAGCCCAACAATTTGCTATTAAAAAACCTATGAAATTCACTGAAAAAACCATAGGTTTCACACACGTTATAGTTAGGAATTAGCATTTAAAAAACCTTTGAAATTCACTGAAAAAACCATAGGTTTCACACATGTTATAGTTAGGAATTAGCATTTAAAAATGTTTTGAAATTCACTGAAAAAACCATAGATTTCACACTAGTTATAGTTAGGAATTACATTTAAAAAACCTATTAAATTCACTGAAAAAACCATAGGTTTCTCACCAGTTATAGTTAGCTGGAAATTTTATTGACATAAAACTATTGAAATTCCCACGTTATAGTTAGTTGGACTCACTATAACTTGCGCGCCTGCAATGCACTGCTGATGACGTCACATATTACATCACTCATGACATCACTGATGACACCATCCTTGTGACAGAGTGACAGACCTCCTTTCAGTGTAATGTAACCCTTGAAACACATATTCAATAATAGAAACTAAAATTTTCAAAAAAATAGAGATACCCATACCAGTTTCAACAACCAATTCAGTAATACCACCATCTATATACACATCCACTCATTCACCAACAGTTCTATATAGTCACTCATACATATATTCACTCATCATATGTAGTGAAACAACTATACATCCTGTTACACACCGACAGTCATCCAAAAGTTACTCACACACATAAACACACATGCAAATAAACTATTGATCATCCATTTATTTGCATATACAGCTATGCACACACTACCACCTTACTTCTAAGGAAACTTACACATACTTACTCTCTTAAACAATCACTGATTGAAACACATACTTATTTAAACAGGAACTCTTACAATCTCTCACTCTCACATATACTCACTTATATACATCAATACTCACATATACTAGATTAAAACATATGTAGTTACTCATTAAGACACTAGGAGACAGTCATTCACTCACTAACACACACATATACACACTCATCCACCCATACAGTCCTGCACATATGCTGTCTTCAAAACACATACAAACAGTGAGTCAGTCATTGATGCATCTATGTGCTAAGTAATACCCCCACCAAACCATACAGACACTCATTCTGATACTAAAAAATATAAAACAACAAAAAAGAATACAAAAAACAGTGAAACCATCCTTGTGACAGAGTGACAGACCTCCTTTCAGTGTAATGTAACCCTTGAAACACATATTAAAAAATAGAAACTAAAATATAAAACATATTGATTTTTCAGAAAGACATACATTTCCTGGATGGTGTTATCAGTGATGTCATGAGTGATGTCACTGACCATGTCATAAGTGATGTAATATGTGACGTCATCAGCAGTGCATTGCAGGCGCGCAAGTTATAGTGAGTCCAACTAACTATAACGTGGGAATTTCAATGGTTTTATGTAATGTAATGTAATGTATAATGTAATGTATAGGCATTTATATAGCGCACTACTTACCCGGAGGGTCCCAAGGCGCTTCGACCGCTGCGAAACCCTTCCTGGCTTCCCTGAGAGATGGTCCCTTAATGGGTATCTCCAGGGTGAGACCAGGCATCCTCGGCGGTCTGGTGGGGCCGTTAGTGAAGATGAGGCAAGCTAATGCCCAGAGTTGCCGAGTGTGATCGCTGATCAGAGTGGGCACCGAGGCGAGAGAATTATCGAGTCCGCTGACCCTGGTCCAGAAACCTGCCGCGCCGGGAATCGAAACCTGGTCCGGGCCGTCCTCTGCTCTCGGGTCTGCCGCCTCTAACCACACTACTTCATGTCAGTAACATTTCCAGCTAACTATAACTGGTGTGAAACCTATGGTTTTTTCAGTGAATATATATATATGTCATCAGTGATGTCATCAGTGATGTCACTGACCATGCCATGAATGATGTAATATGTGACATCATCAGCAGTGGATTGCGGGTGCGCGAAATATAGTTAGTACAACTAACTATATAGGAGCAATTTCAATGGTTTTTTAAATGCTAATTCCTAACTATATATGACCTGAAACCTATGGTTTTTTCAGTTAATTTGCAAGGTTTTTTAAATTCTAATTCCTAAATGTATATGACCTGAAACCTATGGTTTTTTCAGTGAATTTGCAAGCTTTTTTAAATGCTAATACCTAACTATATATGACCTGAAACCTATGTTTTTTTGTGAATTTGCAAGGTTTTTTAAATGCTAATACCTAACTATGGAAGGCTTGAAACCTATAGTTTTTTCAGTGAATATATATTTAATATAATATATATGTCATTTTTATTTTCAAGTTTTTTTTTATATGTTTACAGGGTCCGCGCACCGTGAACGCTCTGAGCTCTTACCCCGACACATTTTTTAAGTTTCTAAAACATAATATCTACGATTTTAACGTAGATTTTAAAGGTAGACCATATCTGCTTTAATGTAGAAAATGTTTTAAACTTTTAACAACAGTATATTACTTTTTGAAGTAGTAACAAATCTCGCGAGGGTACGTCGCACGTGCACGCAACGTAAGAGCATCGTCCGTGCACCGTAATAGCTTCGAGCTCTTACCCCCGAAACTTTAAATCGTTATATCTACGTATTCATTCCACAATGTAAAGGTACACATTATCTGGGATAGTAAAGAACATGTTAATTTAAACTTTTAAAGACCATATATAACTTTATTTAAGCAATTATAAATCTCGCTAAGTGTGCGTACTACGTAAACGCATCGTAAGATGACAAGAGCGCTCCGTAAACGCAACATAAGAGCTCCGTAAGCTTACGTCCAACCTTGTGACCTCAAAACAAAAGATTTAATTGGTTTATAATACATCCTACTCCAATTGTTGAAAGATCCCTCCCATGTTCATCATTCTTCTTTGGCTTTCGAGGAAGAATCACCTTTTTTCATCAGCACTTTGCTCCTTAAAAATTTATTGAAATGTCTGAAAAGCAGGAACCTGAGCATTCAGAACATGAGGAACCTGAGCATTCAGAACATGAGGAATCTGAGCATTCTGAACATGAGGAACCTGAGTTTGTTCCTGAAACCCCTAGATCACCAAAAGATTCCATAGTTTGGAAATTTTTTTAATTCCCACAAGGACAGAAAAAGGTAAATGCGCCTTTTGTCACATGCAAAATCTCTGACACGGTACTTTCCAGAGGAGATCCACAGAAGAAGTACAGCTTTGGAACTTTTAGCATGGAACGCCATGTCACCCAAACAATTGGAGTAAAGCTGTAATGAAAAGATCATCAGAGGAGCAGGGCTCTGCTCCCAGCACTTCTTCTAAACCAACAGCACCACCAATGCAAGCATCAATGGTTGCAAATATCCAACCAGAACTTAAGAATTTGATGATGCAATGCATTCGTTGCCAGAAACTAATAGCCTTTGGACAAGAGTCCATTCAAGTTATCCTGCAAAAAAACAGGAAGCACAGGTGCACCCCATATTTTTTTTCTGTATTTTTCATAGTTTGTTCCGGTTGAACAATTATCTGCCTTAAAAAGTTTATTTTTTTAACATCGTTTTTCAAGCAAAACAAAAACAAAAAAAAACAGTTCTTTTTAGAACTACCTCTACTGGTTAAAGAAAGAACTACATTTCTATGTTTGTATGTAAAAGTTTGTCATAGTGAATGTCAAAGTGCAAAACTATAAGGATGTGGTACAGCATAAACCTATGAGGTGTTTACCTATAGTATACTGTACTACTTCGAAAGCACTGTAATGTAACATATGTATATAAATATGTTACGATTCAATGGGCCAGATGTACGTAATCTCGATTTACCTACTCATAAATACCGAGGGCCGCTGTAGGTAATCCCAGATTACCACTTCTTAAATACCGAATCATACCGATTCAGTATTTAAGAACTGGCAATGGGGATGTAGGTAGTTTTACCGAATTAATTACAATTCGGTAAAATTCGGTAATTACCGATTCGGTAATTACCAAATCTGTATTTGCCATTGATTCCTATGGGCCTTGAAGCCCATAGGAATCAATGGCAAAAACTGATTCGGTATTTACTGAATCGGTAAATACCTAATCCTGCCAGGGGGAACAGGGTATCACTTTGACACCCTGTAGCACCCCTGTTTTTGGCTTGTGTGCAATGTGACACACATACATGCCCTTTGGGCATGTATGTGTGCCACATGGCACAGGTGTACATGCACAGATGTGCATGTACACAGGAATTCCTTATTTACCACCCAATTGTATTGGGTGGTAAATAACGAACTCTTAAACGCCTCTAGCACTGTCAACAATGCTACCTACATTCGAATTCACATATTTGATATTTTTACCGAGTCTGTATTTACTGATTCAGTAATTTTACCGATTCGGTAAATACAGAATCGGTAAAAATACCAAATCTGTAAATAAATGCCTCCTACATAGGAAAAGGCATTTACCGGTTGGTAACAGCCAAATTCGGCCATTACAGACCGGTAAATGCCTACCTACCTCGGGCCCCAAATCATACCACTTCAATATTTAAGAGTAGGTAAATGGGATGTATGTAATTTCTTTTTTGAAATTACTGAATCTGTATAATGCAGTCATTTTACCGAATCGGTATTTACCAATTCGGTAATTGCCATTGATTCCTATGGGTCTTCAGGCCGTATAGTATTCGATGGTAACTAGCGAATATTAAAGGGCCTGTGGCACTGTTTTCAAAACAAAGAAGTGTAAACAAAAGTGAACACAAAAGGGAAGAGGTGTGAGAAACAGAGAGAAGGAAGTGCACTGGAGGAAGTGGAGTGCCAATAAATGAAGGTTTACTAACAGGTAAGAAATGGATAACAGAGTGAAGGAAGGAGAATAAGATCAAACCTAACAAAATAAAGAAAGAGGGAAACTGACTGAGGTAAAGAGGAGGAGTGGTAGAAAGAGAGAGCAAAGAAGATTAACTGTAAAGGAGAGACATGTAGAGAGAGAGGGAGCAAGGGACTGAGAAAGAGTGAGGCAGTTATTCTGTCACAATTAGAAAGTGATAACAAACTTATTTTTGATTCTCACACTGACCTTATAAATATTGAAAACTTAGACACTGATGCGAAAAAAGTTTTTTATTTCTTATACTTACCATCTAAGATATAAAAAACTTAAAGAAATCATTTTCTAAAAATAAAATATCTGTAAAACACAAGAAACAAATAAATTATAATGCATACAATGTATATTTCACAATACAAGAGAGAAAGAAGGAGATTAAGAGTCAAGAAAGATAGATGGCACATGCAGAGGGACACATGCCACAGGTAGAGAGTAAGATGGTGCAGGCAGAGAGTGAGATACAACAAGTAGAGGGTGAGATGGTGCAAGCAGAGGGTAAGATGACACACGCACATGCTTATATTGTGCAGACAGAGGGTAAGATGGCACACACACAGAGAAACATGGAACAGGCAGAGGAAGACATAGCACAGTCAAAAGAGAGATGGCGAATGAGCGTGAGACAAGGGGAGTGAGGACACAGAGGGAGTGAAGGAAAAAGTTAGAGAAGGGGACTGAGTGAAGGAGCAAAGAAAGACAAGTGATGGAGTGTGGGTGAGTTAAAGAGAGTGAGTGTAAGGGAAGGGCAGTGAGACAGTGAAGGGACAGAGGAAGTAAGGCTAACAGAGAGACAGTGAAGAAAGAGAAGTGAGGATGTCAGAGTTCAAAGGGAGTGACAGAAGGAGTAAGTGAAGTGGAGTAAGGTGAGTGAGGGAAGGTTAATGAGTAAGGGAGCAAAAGAAGGAAAGAGAGGTGAAGGGGAGTAAATCAGATGAACTGAGAGAAGGTAAGTGAGGGAAACAAGAAAGGAGAAGGGGAGTGAAAGATAGGAATAAAGGGTACTGAGGGAAGCAGCCTAATGAAACAAGGGTGACGTGAGTGAGAGAAAAACAGTGAAGTTGAAGAAAGACAAATGATAGAGGGTGGATAAAGTCGAGTGAGCGTGAGACAATGGGAGTGAGTGATTGACTACACACAGGGAGTGAAGGAAGGACTGATAGAAGGAGACTCAGTGAGGGATCAAAGAAGGGAAAATGAGGTAGTGTAGGTGAGGGAAAAGAAGTAACAGAATGAGGTGATGGAGAGAGTCACACTAAGAGACAGGGAGTGATGGAAGGATCGACAAAAAGAAAAAAATACGTTTTTTTGGTCAGTCGTACTTACCTTATAAATGAAATATCTGTGGAAACGAAAAAACAAATCAGTTATAATACATTATTCACAATACAAGAGAGAAAGTAGGAGAAAAAGGAAAGAGGAGTTAGGGAAGGGAAATGAGGGAAAGGGAAGGGGGAATTAGTGCAGGTGCGTTAACAACAGTGAGTCTAAGAGAGAGGGAGTGATGGAAGAGTACAGAGAAAGTAAGAGGACACAGGGAGTTTTGTAAAGGTGTGTTTGAAGTGCAGTTAGGTGAGTGACAGAAGGGGAATCAGTGAGTGAGCAAAGGAAGGAAAGAGAGGTGAAGGGGAGTGAAACAGAGGGACGGACTTAACATGAGTGGGTGAGTAGACTAAGAAGAAGGGGAGTGAAGTATAGGGAATGAGGATAAGTGAGGGAAGCACAATAAAGGGACAGGGGCGACGTAGGGTAAAAGAATGACAGTAAGTTTGACGAAACAGAGGTTACAGAGGATGAATAAAGGCAAATAAGCATGAGACAAGAAGAGTAAAAGAGTGAGGAAATAGAGGGAGTGAAGGAAAGAGTGAGAGAAGGGGACTAAGTGAAGGAGCAAAAAAAGTCAGTGACGAAATGTGCATGAGTTAAAGGGAGTGAACATAAGAGAAAGGGAGTGAGAAACTGAAGGGATGAAAGCAGTGAGGTTAAGAAAGAGGCAGTAAGGGAAGGATAGAGAGAAACAGAAATAAATAACTAATGAAAATGTATTTTTTATTAGTCGTACTTACCTTATAAATGTAATATCTGTGGAAGAGAGTAAACAAATCAGTTATAATATATATTTCACAATACAAAATGCAAATTAACTTGTACAACATGTTATATGGTTTATTTTTGCTGTTCTTAGAATATATTGATTTTCACTAAAAACCAGTGGGTTCAATACTATTAATCATGTCACAGCGGGCAAAAAAAAAACACAATCAAAATGATTGTGTTTAAAAAACCCATAAAACTTAGAAAAACATATCTTAAATGTTTTCTTCCAAACAGCAATTTCTAAGATACAGTATCTCATTATTATACTCTCAAAATAAAGTGATATAGAAGCATATATTAACCACATTTACCCGAAATACATATTCTTCATTTACATACCTTTCCACATGGCCAAATGGTATACAGAAAGTCCTCTTTTTGGAAATTACTTAATAGTAGTTTTAAACTTCCATTTACCCGACTTTCTGAATGAAAAGTCCAACGTCTATTTCATCATCTAACAATAATTATATTTGCACCTCTGACTTACTCTTGATTAACATTTCCTATAATTCTGATATCACTCACTATGTGATACACTTACACTACCTCTATGACAACTACCAGTTTATTAATTATCTTGATCGCTTTCACTCCAAACTAATTTTGAACAACACACTTACTTTTATTAACTTCTCCAATCTTCATTGTCCAATTACTTTCACTAAAATGTTGGTTCTAAAAACACTAGGTAAGAATGTGTTAAGTCAAAAGGCAAACATTGTTTGAAAATCAATTGAGTATCATTACAAACTTATGTAAAAACATATATTATCAACATTTACCCGAGAAACTCATTTTTCAGTGATATACTTTCCCACATGGCCAAATAGTACGTAAAAATTCCTTGGTTTGGAAAATACTTAATAATACTCTTGACCTTCCATTTCCCAACCTTCTGCATGAAAAGCTCCAACGTCTTTCGTAACACCTAACAATATTTATATCTCCACCCAAGGATGTGTATCATGTCCATAAAACCCTAAACAACCAGTAAACGATCAGAATCTGAACATCATATAGTATCCTGATGAATAACTTTTATTAATTGCTCCAATCGTTCTAGGCCAATTACTTTTCCTAAAATTTCGGTTGTAAAAACACATGGGGCCTCATTTATGAGGCCGTGCGTAACTTTTACGCCGCCGGTGCGTCAATTTTTGTGACGCACCAGCAGCGTAAAAAATGTGCCTTGTTGCACCATATTTACAAAGTGACGCATCTAGGTAGATGCGTCACTTTGTAAACCCCTGTGCCACATTATACCTGCGCCAGGTATAATGTATGCAAAGGGGGCGTATTGACGCAAGGAAGGGTCGTAGAAGTGACGCAGTGAAATCTATGAGATTTCACTGCGTCACGTTTAGGACGCCATTGCGTCAAAATCTTGCACCTGCCTGACAGCAGGTGCAAGGCTTGCCCCATGTGAAAGGATGCATTGCTGGAGTTGCGTCACTTTTGTGACACACTCCAGCAATGCGTCACTTTTGCGCTTACAGATACGTCAGAGATACTGACGTATTTGTAACTCCTTGTGACATGATGCGTCATACATTAAATACGACGCATCAGGAATGTCTCAAGGAGTGCGCACTGAGAAGTGACGCATCGCTGCTTTCACGCAGCGATGCGTGATTTCTCATAAATGAGGCCCTAGGTAAGAATTTTTTAAGTCAAAAGGCAAACGTTTTTGGAAAGTCAAAGCAGTATCATTACAATAAGTCCAGCCTTTTTGACATTTTAAATAAGCTGTATAATGTCCAGATGTTGTTGAAGGATCATCATGGAAAATAATTGCTACTGTTACAAAGGTTCTTCCTGAAATTGATAATTGAGAAGCCACACAATTTTTAATTAAAGTTGTTAATTTAGTTCCATCAGGTCTACATCGTTGGAACATTAAAATTACGTACTGTCCATAACTTTGTATAAATAATGTTGATAGCATTGCAGAGTTACATTGGGTAAAAACCATGTTTTGATCAGCTGCTCTAACTAGATTATTAAAAGACACTGATTTGCAGTCTGGTAAAGTCAATTATATAAATCTTTCAGTATCTACTGTTGCAATACTTGAAAAGGAACAATTATCGCAGACATGTTGCCATTGATAAGAAAGGCCAAAAAGATTTTCAACATCTATACCTTCCTCTTGCAATACAACAAGCATGCACATTAGAAATTCCTGACAGTCTTGCTGAATATCCTGAGAAAATTGAGTTATACCAGAACTGATGTCTAAATATTTTCGAATATCAGAAACACTTTCTATATTTGTTCTATCACTGCTACATTTCTCAAACACAGTATTCAACAAACAACAAAAACATTGATCCAGATTTTCAACAATCTGTTCTTGCAAACTTTGGAGAAAAAAACAACATTAACCACTACATTAGCATAGCAGTTGATACCAGAACTGTTCTCAAACTGAAATCCAACAATATCTTCAACAGAATGCTCTTTGTTTCTGCTTACAATTACTGGTTCATCTACTTTTCTTTTTTTTGCTACAGCCTTGCTACAATTTTTCTCATTTCTTCTTTTTCAGCCTACCACACGCTTTTCAAATAGAGGATATTGAGGTAAATTTGGAGCATACTCTCTTCTTAACCTATAATATTCTTTTACACAATTTAGATCTGTACTAATCTTTGTCTCATCAAAATCAATCAAGTACAATCCAGATAAAGTTCTGACTCGAGATAAAGCAACATATGCCATACCCTCCTTGAAGACAGAACTTTCAATATTCATCAAAGCACTATCTACACTTAAACCTTGAGATTTATGAATAGTTACTGAATATGACAAAGAAACACAAAACTGTTTTCGGAGGACATATACATCTTTCACAAGCAAAATCGAACAGAACAACGACTAAACTGTTGTACTTCTTCAATTTCATCAAATTTAATTTTCAAAAATTCAATTCCATCTCTGTTTCGGTAATTCACATAATCAACAACATGACCTATTGCTCTTTCCACATTTAAATTCCGTCATAAAATTATACGACAATTTAAACATACATATAGAGTCTTTTCAAAACCAGCAGTTTTAGAAATTGTCTTCTCTAAAGAATCCAACTTTGATTTCAAGTTTACTGCCAAAACAATAGTAACTCCTTTGTGCTCTATTTTATCAATAGCTTCCAGTTTCACAATCTCTTGATTTTCTAACTCTAACATTTTGTTGTTGAAGACAGAAAATTCTCGAAGAGTTGGCATCAAACATATTACAGTTTTGTTTTCAGCAATTTTCTGATAAATAATCTCTGGGAGACTATTTTCCTTTGGAAACAAATTTGAAATTAATCGTGACTGTAAAGTTTCTTTGCCATGTTCAGTTACTTTTCCAATTCTTACATCTTGCAGAATATTTTTATAATCTTCATCCTTTGCCTGTCGCATGTTTTGAAGCAGTTCTGCATATTTAAAATATAACCAGATATTCACATTTCCAATGCTTCCTATGCACTTTCTTGTATCCTCATGCGTAAGCATCTTAAACACTGGTTGTCCTTTCACTGGAGTTAGCTGCAGTAGATCTCCAAAGACAATGATGTGTTTGCCTCCAAATAACACATCATACTCTGTTTTAAGAATGTGTTGCATTCTTAAATGCACAAAAGCAAGCATCACATTTGAAACCATGCTTACCTCATCAATGATAAGAAGTTTCATTTTCTTCAGGACTCTACCAACTTCACAACAAGCTTCTCCAGATAGCTTGTGGTATTGTAATTTATTATCATGCTCTACTGGCAGCATCAATAAAAGATGTAAAGTAATTCCTTTAATGTTATGTGCTGCCAACCCAGTTGGAGCAGTAACAACACAAGACAGTGATGACTCTGTTCTTTTCTGCAGATAAGTTGCAATTGATTTAATCAGAAAACTTTTCCCAGTTTCGGCTTCTCCACTCACATACAGTCGGACAGGTTCAAATGACGTACATGAGCACTCTTTTTTATCATGACGTAAACCATGCTCAATCTGTTCTGTGACTTCATCATATATTTTTTTCTGCTCCAAGTTTAGTTGATTTTCCAAATCTTCTAAATTAAGTACATCCTCCTGAGCTTGTTCCATGGCTCTTTCCACCTCTTCCATGGCAGTGGCAGCTTCATTTTGGATAATTGGTCCTCCTAGTGGATCCTGACTCAACGAAACAGAACTTTGACTGTCTTGAGAACTGTCTCTAGCAATCTCTGCTGCAATGATAGCTTCTTGCTGTATTTCATCGCTCAAGATTTGCAGATAATTTGAAAAAACAGGCCATTCTATGGTATCCTTGGTTGCATTAAAAGAATCTTCAAAACTGAGAAAATCTCCAAGTAGTTCCTTTTCTGAACGCCTGGCTTAAAGAGTTGCAAAAGAGCTAAATAGTAAAATTCCCTTTTATCAGGAGATTCGCAACTCAATTTACGATGATTAATCAAATGTCCTTTTCTTTGTTTCACCAGACATCCTTCACATCCAATTACAGCATATACTCCTTTATTGATATCTTCTGTCATATTTCTCTTAAAAGCATAGCTTTGCAGTACTTCATAGAGACAAACGTTCTCAAGATGACTACTTCTATTTGGATAATATGTATCCAACATGTTTGTCATCAAAATATCTGTACTGTTTAGTTGAAACTCCGCCAAATACTCAATTCCTTGTGCAGACTTCAAAACTCGGTTTCGTGTTGCAGCAAGACCTAAACTCACCCAAATGATGGATCTCGATTTGGCATACAGACTTGCTGATGATAACCGATCTGAACATTCATATGCTCCAATTTCTCGATGTGACAACATCTTCAAACTGTAACTGTATAATTTCTTACTTAGGCTCTTTTCATGCGAAGTATCCTCCCACATTTCTTTCAGTTCCGTCTTTTCTGATTTTGTGATGTAAGACATTACATATCGAGCCACATTAATAGAGTTGTCAGCAACATATTGAATATCCATGTTAGCATTCCACATGGACAAAATGATTGGGTTGTAGTCATTTATGTATTTGGACTCTTCATTTCTTTTCAAGTTTTAGGTATTTTTTGGTGATTTTCTTGTCACAGTATGTCGCAGTGAAGACATAAAATTGTTCACTCTTCCTTTAGATATTACTGGTCGTGGAAATCCAAAATGACATTTTGTGTAGAACTTCTCCTTGGATTTGAACTTTCGACGACAGTACTTTCCACAGCGATGGGTTTGAAAGCGTAAGACTTGATGTCGTAAATTGTCTTCTTCTGTAATTTTTGGAACAACACATGCGGAATATTGTTCAATGAAACTCATCACTGTGTCATCTGAATTTGTTCCAAATTTGGAGCATATTTGATCCATAGCAGCATATGTATGTGAGGAGCACCTCTTGCTTGATACTCCTTTCTCGAAAAGAAATCCAAAACCTCTCCAAGTGGCGGATTTTTTTTGTTTGTGATGAAAGACATCATAGCTTCAAATCGATGATTAAAATACCTACAAACATTAACTGGATCCAAAGAGCACAGTTCTCCAGGTGTCTTGAATTCTATATTTTCTATGTTTCCATTTGCCTCTCGAAGAAATTCAAGTAAGTCTTCCCAGGCATACTCAGCACAGCTAAGAGTGAGGAACCATATAAGAGTACCTAAGTTTCTTAGCATACATTTAAATTCCCTATGACAATGGTACCAATACTCATTCGTACCACGCTGACATGCCATGAGATTGATTAGCTGAGATTCCAAAATACTGTCTACCACTTTGACTTTATCCATAAAGTCCCTTGCCGAAACATTTTGAAGATGTACTCCAGATTTCAGTATATGGTTCACAGCATAAGATAGTCCAGAGAAGTCACTCTCAAACAGAAGATGAAACAAATATGGAATGCATTGACGAAATCTTGGATCTTCTGCATATAATCTCAAAGTCCGGTATTCCGACGCAGGAATTTGAACAGGTCGGTCATCATATCTTCCACCTTGACCCATTGGAAACAATTGAGGAAAACAACGAGCTTCCAAGCTTTCTTCCCATACACTTATGGGACTTCATTTGGCTTCTTTCATTTGGAACAACTCAATAGCATTCCCCATTACTTCTTTGGAATGCAGAGGATGAACACTATAATGCTCATAAATCTGTTCACTTCTAGACACATCTACTTTTTCAATCTGTCCAGCTGATGAATCACTGTCCTCTTCTACAGTTGTTTCCTCTTCTCCTACATATACATTTTTGTAGTACTGATTTTTTTTTACTAAATACAACGTTGCCTTTTGACTTTCCTAACATCCACTAATCCTTGCCAGATTTTCTTACTCTTTGTAGGAGCGCCATTAACTAGAATAACTAGAGGTTCCTCTTCTACTTTTTCTATGCCAATGGTGTCAATATTTTTCTTTAAATCTAAAGGCAAATAAACAACTCTTCCCTTTGATCCTCTCTGTAAATCTGAAGGAGACAATTTCCCTGTCTTAGGCTCCATGCTCACAATAGCCTGAAAAGGATGCACACATTGAATAGGAATACACTCATAGGTATTTAAACCCATCAATTCAGACGGAATCTTTACCAACTAAAGAATATTATGTACAGCTCTAGCAGGCATTCTGTTTTCATTTATTTTATTATAACAATATTTACAAATACATAGATCAAAACCCAAATCAAAAGAATTCTCAACCAACAAATAAGTTGCAAAATCCTTCCATTCATTATTATTTTCCATTTCACTTTTAACATAAATCAACTAACCGAGTCTGATTCTTATAATGAGTTCGTCGACAACACACACAAGAAAACATTGGCCTTTCACTTGAAATGACCTTAAACTTTGTAATTTCATGATCAAAATGTTGAGTACTTACAATCTGTACATTCTCTTCCACATTACTTTCTATTACTGTATCATTTTCGGCAGTGTCCTCTTTTTCACCAAAGTAACAAAACTCTATTTCTTCACAAATCTTCTTCACATCTAATTCAGATCCATGCAAACGAGCACTGTTTAACTGTTTTAGCATAAGTGCCGGACTTTTTGCATAATACAACCTTCTCACTATTTTCCTCACTTTAGTTTGATGCACTCCTAACATCCTAAAATGGTGCAAAGTACTCTGACATACTTTTCTAGAAAGACAAGCCAGTGAATGACCATGCAAACCTGTTTTTCCCCCACTCTGCAAGGATCTAAGTCTTGCAATATCTTAAACTTTTGTTTTAGACTTTTCTTACTATATGTACGTAAGAAATTCCAAAACAAATTAATAGAATCCTGTCGCACACTACAAATACTACTACAATTCCAAGTATACACCGGAGCATTAGGACAGCTCCCTAAAACCTCATCAGCTAACACCTCATCTGCATTTCTAGGCACACTTTTTTCTTTTTCAACTGGACAACCGTCCTTCACCTCATATGCTCGACCACTGGTGTCAACTGCATGCACCAAAACATTACCTTGAAAGTAACTCTCTTCTTTAAAAAATGGCTCACAACTTGAACTATGCTTCTATTCTCCCAAAAAAACATCACAAAAATTAGTCCGATTAATTACTCTTTTCCACTTACATTTTGATTTCAAATCATTGATTGCCTTATCTAGTGTACGAACTCTATTGATTACTAAAATATACAGCTTTCTCTTCACTTCAAAAGCCTGATCAGCAAACTTTTCTATTCTTTTCTTTTTCTTGTAAAAAGCTGTTTTCCTATTGTATTTCTTTTTTTTTTTTTTTATTTTTGAAAACCTTTATTGTTCAAAAAGGCAAACAAATACGGGCCTACAACCATCCGGCCGGCCTCGAAAACATTGAAGCAAAGTTGCAGGTAGACGGGTCCCAGCAATATCACAGTACAAGTTAGCAAACAGTCCAAGTTACACTGAACCTAGGAGAACTGCCGGGGAACAGGAGGTATGAAGGTTAATTTTAAGAAGTTTTTTAATAATATACTATAAAGAATAGTGACTAAGAAGGATCAGGGACCAAACAACCATCAAGGAACGGGAGCTGGCAACACCATCAGCAGTAAATAAGCAATCAAAAACATAGGCAATATAGCGGCACGAAGCAATACAAAAGGACAAGTAACCATTAACCATATCACATGCCGATCGTCACCCCCCTCCACCTAACCACCCCACCGATCCAAAGAAAAAGAAAGAGAATAGCAAGAACATAAGAGAAGAAAAATAAGGCCCATGGAACCAAAGACAAACGAAAGCCCCCCCCCTCATCCCCCCACCCTACACGCATGCAGAGGCTACGGCCTACCCCCCCCCCCTTGCAGTGTGCCTGTCGCCCAAAAAAGAGTACCCGAAATACAGCTAGAAAGAAAGGAGGAAAAGAAAAAAGGAATCACGAATGAACCGAGAGGAGGGCCAGTTCTATATGCTCCCGGTCACCCCGGCCACGCATACATCCTCCACCCCAAGTATCACCAGGAAAGCAGCAAATAACAACTACTATTACAGATGGGGAGAGTCATCTCTTATTGTGCATCCGAATCATATATGAAACAGTCCCAACCTAATCCCCGCCAGCCAGTGAGTCAATACCACGGAGGAAACCGTCTAGCCCTGTCCCGATCTCGGATGCCCCTCTAAACACACCCTCCGAAGAAAGCCAACCCCCTCTGAAACAAAGAGACAAAATGGCAGCAAAGAGGAAGGGGGAGACTCGTGAACACAAAATGGACGTCGCCAATTACCAAGAAGTCCGTTGTCCTCAATAAAAAGCGCCTCCGGGATATCCTGATGGCACAAGCCCCACAGTGAAGAGAACGGAGGCCACAAAGAAGGAGCATTCGAGGGGGCCAGAGGCCGCTCAGCTGGCGCCCGAGTCAGTAGTAACGGCAGCGGAAACAAAGACTCAGTCCCCGAAGGGGGAAACAAAGTAGCACAGGTAGAGCTGGCGGACGGCCGTCCGCAGGCGCCAGTATAGTCAACATCAGTCTCTTCATCACTGTGAGCACGTGGAAACACTGTAGCCCTTTCAAGCACCAACACCAAGCGTTGCTGGGAACAGACCCTCCGCTCCCGCCCCAGATCGAACACAGTTCCATCGAGCTTCTCACCCAGTATACGGGAGCCATTTTCCAAAGCTGATCGCAGATCACAAAGGGCAGCCAAGATGGCCCCATAGGACAATGCAGACTGCGGTCCCCCTGTCTCAAAATCACGAGAGGGTTCATGCAATCCGGCCCCCAGCGCGGATAGGGCACTGCAGTTCCAGGTCGAGGGTGGGCGATCTTCCCCATGCTGCGAGTCATCAGGCACATCCATTTTGCCGATAATCCAATGTAAAAGCTGGGGCGGGTGCGGCATGAATGGGCTATGATCCGAGTCTCTGATGCCAGGCAAACTGCAATCGAGCGTCCGTTGCAGAGAGCCGCCTCGTAGCAGATAGATAGTCGGGACACAGAAGCAATCCGCCGATGGCAGGCAAGCACAGCAATGGGGTTTAAGCAGCACACCTCCGGCACCGAACAAAGAAGCCGCACGTGTAGTACGTCCCTTTCTCACAAGCGCACTACAATCTCGGTGTGCGATAAACCATAGCAGGCAATGAAGTCCGGTCCGTGTCCCGTGCAGAGGGCAACGCTCCCCAGGTTCCGGCACCACGCGGGCAGCCCGGCCGTCCCCGATCCATCGAGGTCCGGCAGCGCGCGGCGGCTCAAGCAGGGGTCTAGGGCAGCGAGTCGGTTTCCCAGTTATCTCAGAGCACCGGACAGGCAGAGATCTCGGAGGAACACGGGCAAAGTCAGCACAACTTCCTTAACGTATCCCCATTAAATAATATCAGGATGCTAAGCAGGATATCGGCGCGGGGCTCAAGCCCTATTGTATTTCTTAAGATTTTTTAATAAATTCAAAACTACTCTGTTGCGGAACATTCGTCTACGAATGTCAATAAACTGATTTGTCCTATGATTACCAGACACACTATGATCTCCTCGTACTGTTATACCATCTTTTGGTGACCTCTGCTTTTTCTTTGTATTTAGACTTTGTTTTTTTTTCGTAGAAACACTTTCTTGACTTTTTCTGCATTTTAACAATTTCCTTAAAACATTCTTAGTTTGCTTACCAGGAGCATTTTTTCTTTTCTTTGAAGATTGTCCTTTGCATGAATCTTCTAATTGAGTCCCAAACCTTCTTTGAATTACTTCTTTTGGCCTCTTGTAATTGTATCTTGTTTGGGCTTGTGCCAAATTTGCGAAAGAGTTTGCGTTTCTTGTTCAGTTGTTTGGCGCTTATTTTAATTTCTGCGTTGTGACCATATGTGGGTAGGGGATACCTATGAGTTGTACTGTTTCAGTTGCCGCTAAGAATCGCCGCCAGGGTCCCTGTTATGTCGTTCCAAGTTAATATTGCACCCTTTTTCTGTTCGCTCGGTGGCCAGCCTGACCACTGGTTTGCCCAGTTGTTAAATGTAGTGATTGCGGTCTGTTCCCATTTGATTCTGCTGGGGAGCTTTATTAATACTTCACCGTTGGCTGCACCGATGTATTCAAGCCTGTGGCGTGTGTCCACTGCGAAGTTCAGTGTATTAGTTAAGGCGGCATGATCGCTGTCACTACGCGGGTGAACTGAAAAGTTTGACATTAGGGGTTGCAGTTTATCGCTTAGGATGATGTAGTCGATCATTGTTTGGTTGTTAAATGTGGGAGCGACAAAAGACCCTGGGCTATTCTTTAGAAGGACTGAATGCGCTGTCGCCAGCTTGTAGGATTTTAACAGGTCGTTCAGTGCGTTAGAGGCCCTGGGCAGGTGACTTCGTGTGATTGATACCCCTATGTTATGGATGTTGAAATCGCCAAGGATAATGCATTCAAAGGTGGTTTATCAGAATGGCCAAGTTGGATGTAGGCCTGTGGGGGTTGTGATAGAGGTTGATTAATAAAAATGAGAAATTTCCATTTGTCGGCGACCGCCTTTCAGGATGCCTGCCTGGAGGGTGTCCAGAAGATTAGGTATTTCCGCAAATTCCAGTTTGAGTGAGTGTTTTATATAGACGCATATCCCTCCCGATGGTCTTCCAAAGATGTTGAGCTTTTTTGCGTGTTTTCCATATTCAGAAAGGGGGGTGGTGATGAACAGAGTGTCTGAATTAAGCAGACCACTCTTACCCAGTCCAAAGATCAGGGCTTGATCCATCACCGTTTTTTTAGCTCACTGCACCATCCCAGCTCAGAACCTGGCTACAAGCAAATTAGTCTGTCCCTGGCCCAGGGCATCATGGGAACAGGGCAGACCAGACTACCAAGCCAATTCTTATACTGGGAAGGAAACAAGATTCCGGGGACCGGTTTCTGGCATTTCAGCCGTCTTCGGCCCGGCTTGCTTGAATCCTGATGGTGCAATGAGCAAGGAACTCACATATGAGTATACCCTTCCACGGTTATGGTGGACAACATGATTCAGAAAGGGGGGTGGTGATGAACAGAGTGTCTGAATTAAGCAGACCACTCTTACCCAGTCCAAAGATCAGGGCTTTATCCATCACCGTTTTTAAGCTCACTGCACCATCCCAGCACAGAACCTGGCTACATGCAAATTAGTCTGTCCCTGGCCCAGTGCATCATGGGAACAGGGCAGACCAGACTACCAAGCCAATTCTTATACTGGGAAGGAAACAAGCTTCCGGGGACCGGTTTCTGGCATTTCAGCCGTCTTCGGCCCGGCTTGCTTGAATCCTGATGGTGCAATGAGCAAGGGACTCACACCTGAGTATACCCTTCCACGCTTATGGTGGACAAAATGATTCAGAAAAGGGGGTGGTGATGAACAGAGTGTCTGAATTAAGCAGACCACTCTTACCCAGTCCAAAGATCAGGGCTTGATCCATCACCGTTTTTTAGCTCACTGCACCATCCCAGCTCAGAACCTGGCTACATGCAAATTAGTCTGTCCCTGGCCCAGTGCATCATGGGAACAGGGGAGACCAGACTACCAAGCCAATTCTTATACTGGGAAGGAAACAAGCTTCCGGGGACCGGTTTCTGGCATTTCAGCCGTCTTCGGCCCGGCTTGCTTGAATCCTGATGGTGCAAAGAGCAAGGGACTCACATCTGAGTATACCCTTCCACGCTTATGGTGGACAAAATGATTCAGAAAGGGGGGTGGTGATGAACAGAGTGTCTGAATTAAGCAGATCACTCTTACCCAGTCCAAAGATCAGGGCTTGATCCATCACCGTTTTTTAGCTCACTGCACTATCCCAGCTCAGAACCTGGCTACATGCAAATTAGTCTGTCCCTGGCCCAGTGCATCATGGGAACAGGGCAGACCAGACAACCAAGCCAATTCGAATACTGGAAAGGAAACAAGCTTCCGGGGACCGGTTTCTGGCATTTCAGCCGTCTTCGGCCCGGCTTGCTTGAATCCTGATGGTGCAATGAGCAAGGACTCACATCTGAGTGTACCCTTCCACGCTTATGGTGGACAAAATGATTCAGAAAGGGGGGTGGTGATGAACAGAGTGTCTGAATTAAGCAGACCACTCTTACCCAGTCCAAAGATCAGGGCTTGATCCATCACCGTTTTTTAGCTCACTGCACCATCCAAGCTCAGAACCTGGCTACATGCAAATTAGTCTGTCCCTGGCCCAGTGCATCATGGGAACAGGGCAGACCAGACTACCAAGCCAATTCTTATACTGGGAAGGAAACAAGCATCCGGGGACCAGTTTCTGGCATTTCAGCCGTCTTCGGCCCGGCTTGCTTGAATCCTGATGGTGCAATAAGCAAGGGACTCACATCTGAGTATACCCTTCCACGCTTATGGTGGACAAAATGATTCAGAAAGGGAGGTGGTGATGAACAGAGTGTCTGAATTAAGCAGACCACTCTTACCCAGTCCAAAGATCAGGGCTTGATCCATCACCGTTTTTTAGCTCACTGCACTATCCCAGCTCAGAACCTGGCTACATGCAAATTAGTCTGTCCCTGGCCCAGTGCATCATGGGAACAGGGCAGACCAGACAACCAAGCCAATTCGAATACTGGAAAGGAAACAAGCTTCCGGGGACCGGTTTCTGGCATTTCAGCCGTCTTCGGCCCGGCTTGCTTGAATCCTGATGGTGCAATGAGCAAGGACTCACATCTGAGTGTACCCTTCCACGCTTATGGTGGACAAAATGATTCAGAAAGGGGGGTGGTGATGAACAGAGTGTCTGAATTAAGCAGACCACTCTTACCCAGTCCAAAGATCAGGGCTTGATCCATCACCGTTTTTTAGCTCACTGCACCATCCAAGCTCAGAACCTGGCTACATGCAAATTAGTCTGTCCCTGGCCCAGTGCATCATGGGAACAGGGCAGACCAGACTACCAAGCCAATTCTTATACTGGGAAGGAAACAAGCATCCGGGGACCAGTTTCTGGCATTTCAGCCGTCTTCGGCCCGGCTTGCTTGAATCCTGATGGTGCAATAAGCAAGGGACTCACATCTGAGTATACCCTTCCACGCTTATGGTGGACAAAATGATTCAGAAAGGGAGGTGGTGATGAACAGAGTGTCTGAATTAAGCAGACCACTCTTACCCAGTCCAAAGATCAGGGCTTGATCCATCACCGTTTTTTAGCTCACTGCACCATCCCAGCTCAGAACCTGGCTACATGCAAATTAGTCTGTCCCTGGCCCAGTGCATCATGGTAACAGGGCAGACCAGACTACCAAGCCAATTCTTATACTGGGAAGGAAACAAGCTTCCGGGAACCGGTTTCTGGCATTTCAGCCGTCTTCGGCCCGGCTTGCTTGAATCCTGATGGTGCAATGAGCAAGGGACTCACATCTGAGTATACCCTTCCACGCATATGGTGGACAAAATGATTCAGAAAGGGGGGTGGTGATGAACAGAGTGTCTGAATTAAGCAGATCACTCTTACCCAGTCCAAAGATCAGGGCTTGATCCATCACCGTTTTTTAACTCACTGCACCATCCCAGCTCAGAACCTGGCTACATGCAAATTAGTCTGTCCCTGGCCCAGTGCATCAGGGGAACAGGGCAGACCAGACTACCAAGCCAATTCTTATACTGGGAAGGAAACAAGCATCCGGGGACCGGTTTCTGGCATTTCAGCCGTCTTCGGCCCGGCTTGCTTGAATCCTGATGGTGCAATGAGCAAGGGACTCACATCTGAGTATACCCTTCCACGCTTATGGTGGACAAAATGATTCAGAAAGGGGGGTGGTGATGAACAGAGTGTCTGAATTAAGCAGACCACTCTTACCCAGTCCAAAGATCAGGGCTTGATCCATCACCGTTTTTTAGCTCACTGCACCATCCCAGCTCAGAACCTGGCTACATGCAAATTAGTCTGTCCCTGGCCCAGTGCATCATGGGAACAGGGCAGACCAGACCACCAAGCCAATTCTTATACTGGGAAGGAAACAAGCTTCCGGGGACTGGTTTCTGGCATTTCAGCTGTCTTCGGCCCGGCTTGCTTGAATCCTGATGGTGCAATGAGCAAGGGACTCACATCTGAGTATACCCTTCCACGCTTATGGTGGGCAAAATGATTCAGAAAGGGGGGTGGTGATGAACAGAGTGTCTGAATTAAGCAGACCACTCTTACCCAGTCCAAAGATCAGGGCTTGATCCATCACCGTTTTTTAGCTCACTGCACCATCCCAGCTCAGAACCTGGCTACATGCAAATTAGTCTGTCCCTGGCCAGGTGAATCATGGGAACAGTGCAGACCAGACTACCAAGCCAATTCTTATACTGGGAAGGAAACACGCTTCCGGGGACCGGTTTCTGGCATTTCAGCCGTCTTCGGCCCGGCTAGCTTGAATCCTGATGGTGCAATGAGCAAGGGACTCACATCTGAGTATACCCTTCCACGCTTATGGTGGACAAAATGATTCAGAAAGGGGGGTGGTGATGAACAGAGTGTCTGAATTAAGCAGACCACTCTTACCCAGTCCAAAGATCAGGGCTTGATCCATCACCGTTTTTTAGCTCACTGCACCATCCCAGCTCAGAACCTGGCTACATACAAATTAGTCTGTCCCTGGCACAGTGCATCATGGGAACAGGGCAGACCAGACTACCAAGCCAATTCTTATACTGGGAAGGAAACAAGCTTCCGGGGACCGGTTTCTGGCATTGCAGCCGTCTTCGGCCCGGCTTGCTTGAATCCTGATGGTGCAATGAGCAAGGGACTCACATCTGAGTATACCCTTCCACGCTTATGGTGGACAAAATGATTCAGAAAGGGGGGTGGTGATGAACAGAGTGTCTGAATTAAGCAGACCACTCTTACCCAGTCCAAAGATCAGGGCTTGATCCATCACCGTTTTTTAGCTCACTGCACCATCCCAGCTCAGAACCTGGCTACATGCAAATTAGTCTGTCCCTGTCCCTGATAAGAGTGGCCTGCTTAATTCAGACACTCAGTTCATCACCACCCCCTTTTCTGAATCGATTTTGGCCACTATAGGTGTGGCAGGGTATACTCAGACATGAGTCCCTTGCTCACTGCACCATCAGGATTCAAGCAAGCCGGGCCGACGACGGCTGAAATGCCAGAAACCGGTCCCCGGAAGCTTGTTTCCTTCCCAGTATAAGAATTGGCTTGGTAGCTTGGTTTGCCCTGTTCTCATCATGCACTGGGACAGGAACAGACTAATTTGCATGTAGCCGGGTTCTGAGCTGGGATGGTGCAGTGAGCTAAAAAACGGTGATGGATCAAGCCCTGATCTTTGGACTGGGTAAGAGTGGTCTGCTTAATTCAGACACTCTGTTCACCACCACCCCCTTTTCTGAATCGATTTTGTCCACTATAGGTGTGGCAGGGTATACTCAGACATGAGTGCCTTGCTGACTGCACCATCAGGATTCAAGCAAGCCGGGCCGACGACGGCTGAAATGCCAGAAACCGGTCCCCGGAAGTTTGTTTCCTTCCCAGTATAAGAATTGGCTTGGTAGTGTGGTTTGCCCTGTTCCCATCATGCACTGGGACAGGAACAGACTAATTTGCATGTAGCCGGGTTCTGAGCTGGGATGGTGCAGTGAGCTAAAAAGCGGTGATGGATCAAGCCCTGATCTTTGGACTGGGTAAGAGTGGTCTGCTTAATTCAGACACTCTGTTCATCACCACCCCCTTTTCTGAATCGATTTTGGCCACTATAGGTGTGGCAGGGAATACTCAGACATGAGTCCCTTGCTCACTGCACCATCAGGATTCAAGCAAGCTGGGCCGACGACGGCTAAAATGCCAGAAACCGGTCCCCGGAAGCTTGTTTCCTTCCCAGTATAAGAATTGGCTTGGTAGTTTGGTTTGCCATGTTCCCATCATGCACTGGGACAGGAACAGACTAATTTGCATGTAGCCGGGTTCTGAGCTGGGATGGTGCAGTGAGCTAAAAAACGGTGATGGATCAAGACCTGATCTTTGGACTGGGTAAGAGTGGCCTGCTTAATTCAGACACTTTGTTCATCACCACCCACTTTTCTGAATCGACTTTGTCCACCATAGGTGTGGCAGGGTATACTCAGACATGAGTCCCTTGCTCACTGCACCATCACGATTCAAGCAAGCCGGGCCGACGACCGCTGAAATGCCAGAAACCGGTCCCCGGAAGCTTGTTTCCTTCCCAGTATAAGAATTGGCTTGGTAGTTTGGTTTGCCCTGTTCCCATCATGCACTGGGACAGGAACAGACTAATTTGCATGTAGCCGGGTTCTGAGCTGGGATGGTGCAGTGAGCTAAAAAACGGTGATGGATCAAGCCCTGATCTTTGGACTGGGTAAGAGTGGTCTGCTTAATTCAGACACTCAGTTCATTACCACCCCCTTTTCTGAATCGATTTTGGCCACTATAGGTGTGGCAGGGAATACTCAGACATGAGTCCCTTGCTCACTGCACCATCAGGATTCAAGCAAGCTGGGCCGACGACGGCTAAAATGCCAGAAACCGGTCCCCGGAAGCTTGTTTCCTTCCCAGTATAAGAATTGGCTTGGTAGTTTGGTTTGCCATGTTCCCATCATGCACTGGGACAGGAACAGACTAATTTGCATGTAGCCGGGTTCTGAGCTGGGATGGTGCAGTGAGCTAAAAAACGGTGATGGATCAAGACCTGATCTTTGGACTGGGTAAGAGTGGCCTGCTTAATTCATACACTTTGTTCATCACCACCCACTTTTCTGAATCGACTTTGTCCACCATAGGTGTGGCAGGGTATACTCAGACATGAGTCCCTTGCTCACTGCACCATCACGATTCAAGCAAGCCGGGCCGACGACCGCTGAAATGCCAGAAACCGGTCCCCGGAAGCTTGTTTCCTTCCCAGTATAAGAATTGGCTTGGTAGTTTGGTTTGCCCTGTTCCCATCATGCACTGGGACAGGAACAGACTAATTTGCATGTAGCCGGGTTCTGAGCTGGGATGGTGCAGTGAGCTAAAAAACGGTGATGGATCAAGCCCTGATCTTTGGACTGGGTAAGAGTGGTCTGCTTAATTCAGACACTCAGTTCATTACCACCCCCTTTTCTGAATCGATTTTGGCCACTATAGGTGTGGCAGGGAATACTCAGACATGAGTCCCTTGCTCACTGCACCATCAGGATTCAAGCAAGCTGGGCCGACGACGGCTAAAATGCCAGAAACCGGTCCCCGGAAGCTTGTTTCCTTCCCAGTATAAGAATTGGCTTGGTAGTTTGGTTTGCCATGTTCCCATCATGCACTGGGACAGGAACAGACTAATTTGCATGTAGCCGGGTTCTGAGCTGGGATGGTGCAGTGAGCTAAAAAACGGTGATGGATCAAGACCTGATCTTTGGACTGGGTAAGAGTGGCCTGCTTAATTCATACACTTTGTTCATCACCACCCACTTTTCTGAATCGACTTTGTCCACCATAGGTGTGGCAGGGTATACTCAGACATGAGTCCCTTGCTCACTGCACCATCACGATTCAAGCAAGCCGGGCCGACGACCGCTGAAATGCCAGAAACCGGTCCCCGGAAGCTTGTTTCCTTCCCAGTATAAGAATTGGCTTGGTAGTTTGGTTTGCCCTGTTCCCATCATGCACTGGGACAGGAACAGACTAATTTGCATGTAGCCGGGTTCTGAGCTGGGATGGTGCAGTGAGCTAAAAAACGGTGATGGATCAAGCCCTGATCTTTGGACTGGGTAAGAGTGGTCTGCTTAATTCAGACACTCAGTTCATTACCACCCCCTTTTCTGAATCGATTTTGGCCAGTCTAGGTGTGGCAGGGTATACTCAGACATGAGTCCCTTGCTCACTGCACCATCAGGATTCAAGCAAGCCGGGCTGACGACGGCTGAAATGCCAGAAACCGGTCCCCGGAAGCTTGTTTCCCTTTTCAGTATAAGAATTGGCTTGGTAGTTTGGTTTGCCCTGTTCTCATCATGCACTGGGACAGGAACAGACTAATTTGCATGTAGCCGGGTTCTGAGCTGGGATGGTGCAGTGAGCTAAAAAACGGTGATGGATCAAGCCCTGATCTTTGGACTGGGTAAGAGTGGTCTGCTTCATTCAGACACTCTGTTCATCACCACCCCCTTTTCTGAATCGATTTTGGCCAGTATAGGTGTGGCAGGGTATACTCAGACATGAGTCCCTTGCTCACTGCACCATCAGGATTCAAGCAAGCCAGGCCGACGACGGCTGAAATGCTAGAAACCAGTCCCCGGAAGCTTGTTTCCTTCCCAGTATAAGAATTGGCTTGGTAGTTTGGTTTGCCCTGTTCCCATCATGCACTGGGACAGGAACAGACTAATTTGCATGTAGCCGGGTTCTGAGCTGGGATGGTGCAGTGAGCTAAAAAACGGTGATGGATCAAGCCCTGATCTTTGGACTGGGTAAGAGTGGTCTGCTTAATTCAGACACTCTGTTCATCACCACCCCCTTTTCTGAATCGATTTTGGCCACTATAGGTGTGGCAGGGTATACTCAGACATGAGTCCCTTGCTCACTGCACCATCAGGATTCAAACAAGCCGGGCCGACGACGGCTGAAATGCCAGAAACCGGTCCCCGGAAGCTTGTTTCCTTCCCAGTATAAGAATTGGCTTGGTAGTTTGGTTTGCCCTGTTCCCATCATGCACTGGGACAGGAACAGACTAATTTGCATGTAGCCGGGTTCTGAGCTGGGATGGTGCAGTGAGCTAAAAAATGGTGATGGATCAAGCCCTGATCTTTGGACTGGGTAAGAGTGGTCTGCTTAATTCAGACACTCAGTTCATCACCACCCCCTTTTCTGAATCGATTTTGGCCACTATAGGTGTGGCAGGGTATACTCAGACATGAGTCCCTTGCTCACTGCACCATCAGGATTCAAGCAAGCCGGGCCGACGACGGCTGAAATGCCAGAAACCGGTCCCCGGAAGCTTGTTTCCTTCCCAGTATAAGAATTGGCTTGGTAGCTTGGTTTGCCCTGTTCTCATCATGCACTGGGACAGGAACAGACTAATTTACATGTAGCCGGGTTCTGAGCTGGGATGGTGCAGTGAGCTAAAAAACGGTGATGGATCAAGCCCTGATCTTTGGACTGGGTAAGAGTGGTCTGCTTAATTCAGACACTCTGTTCATCACCACCCCCTTTTCTGAATCGATTTTGGCCACTATAGGTGTGGCAGGGTATACTCAGACATGAGTCCCTTGCTCACTGCACCATCAGGATTCAAGCAAGCCGGGCCGACGACGGCTGAAATGCCAGAAACTGGTCCCCAGAAGCTTGTTTCCTTCCCAGTATAAGAATTGGCTTGGTAGTGTGGTTTGCCCTGTTCCCATCAAGCACTGGGACAGGAACAGACTAATTTGCATGTAGCCGGGTTCTGAGCTGGGATGGTGCAGTGAGCTAAAAAGCGGTGATGGATCAAGCCCTGATCTTTGGACTGGGTAAGAGTGGTCTGCTTAATTCAGACACTCTGTTCATCACCACCCCCTTTTCTGAATCGATTTTGGCCACTATAGGTGTGGCAGGGTATACTCAGACATGAGTCCCTTGCTCACTGCACCATCAGGATTCAAGCAAGCTGGGCCGACGACGGCTAAAATGCCAGAAACCGGTCCCCGGAAGCTTGTTTCCTTCCCAGTATAAGAATTGGCTTGGTAGTTTGGTTTGCCATGTTCCCATCATGCACTGGGACAGGAACAGACTAATTTGCATGTAGCCGGGTTCTGAGCTGGGATGGTGCAGTGAGCTAAAAAACGGTGATGGATCAAGCCCTGATCTTTGGACTGGGTAAGAGTGGTCTGCTTAATTCAGACACTTTGTTCATCACCACCCCCTTTTCTGAATCGACTTTGTCCACCATAGGTGTGGCAGGGTATACTCAGACATGAGTCCCTTGCTCACTGCACCATCAGGATTCAAGCAAGCCGGGCCGACGACCACTGAAATGCCAGAAACCGGTCCCCGGAAGCTTGTTTCCTTCCCAGTATAAGAATTGGCTTGGTAGTTTGGTTTGCCCTGTTCCCATCATGCACTGGGACAGGAACAGACTAATTTGCATGTAGCCGGGTTCTGAGCTGGGATGGTGCAGTGAGCTAAAAAACGGTGATGGATCAAGCCCTGATCTTTGGACTGGGTAAGAGTGGTCTACTTAATTCAGACACTCAGTTCATTACCACCCCCTTTTCTGAATCGATTTTGGCCAGTATAGGTGTGGCAGGGTATACTCAGACATGAGTCCCTTGCTCACTGCACCATCAGGATTCAAGCAAGCCGGGCCGACGACGGCTGAAATGCCAGAAACCGGTCCCCGGAAGCTTGTTTCCTTCCCAGTATAAGAATTGGCTTGGTAGTTTGGTTTGCCCTGTTCCCATCATGCACTGGGACAGGAACAGACTAATTTGCATGTAGCCGGGTTCTGAGCTGGGATGGTGCAGTGAGCTAAAAAACGGTGATGGATCAAGCCCTGATCTTTGGACTGGGTAAGAGTGGTCTACTTAATTCAGACACTCAGTTCATTACCACCCCCTTTTCTGAATCGATTTTGGCCAGTATAGGTGTGGCAGGGTATACTCAGACATGAGTCCCTTGCTCACTGCACCATCAGGATTCAAGCAAGCCGGGCCGACGACGGCTGAAATGCCAGAAACCGGTCCCCGGAAGCTTGTTTCCTTCCCAGTATAAGAATTGGCTTGGTAGTTTGGTTTGCCATGTTCCCATCATGCACTGGGACAGGAACAGACTAATTTGCATGTAGCCGGGTTCTGAGCTGGGATGGTGCAGTGAGCTAAAAAACGGTGATGGATCAAGCCCTGATCTTTGGACTGTGTAAGAGTGGTCTGCTTAATTCAGACACTCTGTTCATCACCACCCCCTTTTCTGAATCGATTTTGGCCACTATATGTGTGGCAGGGTATACTCAGACATGAGTCCCTTGCTCACTGCACCATCAGGATTCAAGCAAGCCGGGCCGAAAACGGCTGAAATGCCAGAAACTGGTCCCCGGAAGCTTGTTTCCTTCCCAGTATAAGAATTTGCTCTGTAGTTTGGTTTGCCCTGTTCCCATCATGCACTGGGACAGGAACAGACTAATTTGCATGTAGCCGGGTTCTGAGCTGGGATGGTGCAGTGAGCTAAAAAACGGTGATGGATCAAGCCCTGATCTTTGGACTGGGTAAGAGTGGTCTGCTTAATTCAGACACTCTGTTCATCACCACCCCCTTTTCTGAATCGATTTTGGCCACTACAGGTGTGGCAGGGTATACTCAGACATGAGTCCCTTGCTCACTGCACCATCAGGATTCAAGCAAGCCGGGCCGAGGACGGCTGAAATTTCAGAAACTGATCCCCGGAAGCTTGTTTCCTTCCCAGTATAAGAATTGGCTTGGTAGTTTGGTTTGCCCTGTTCCCATCATGCACTGGGACAGGAACAGACTAATTTGCATGTAGCCGGGTTCTGAGCTGGGATGGTGCAGTGAGCTAAAAAACGGTGATGGATCAAGCCCTGATCTTTGGACTGGGTAAGAGTGGCCTGCTAAATTCAGACACTCTGTTCATCACCACCCCCTTTTCTGAATCGATTTTGGCCACTATAGGTGTGGCAGGGTATGCTCAGACATGAGTCCCTTGCTCACTGCACCATCAGGATTCAAGCAAGCCGGGCCGACGACGGCTGAAATGCCAGAAACCGGTTCCCGGAAGCTTGTTTCCTTCCCAGTATAAGAATTGGCTTGGTAGTTTGGTTTGCCCTGTTCCCATCATGCACTGGGACAGGAACAGACTAATTTGCATGTAGCCGGGTTCTGAGCTGGGATGGTGTAGTGAGCTAAAAAACGTTGATGGATAAAGCCCTGATCTTTCGATTGGGTAAGAGTGGTCTGCTTAATTCAGACACTCAGTTCATCACCACCCCCTTTTCTGAATCGATTTTGGCCACTATAGGTGTGGCAGGGTATACTCAGACATGAGTCCCTTGCTCACTGCACCATCAGGATTCAAGCAAGCCGGGCCGACGACGGCTGAAATGCTGGAAACCGGTCCCCGGAAGCTTGTTTCCTTCCCAGTATAAGAATTGGCTTGGTAGTTTGGTTTGCCCTGTTCCCATCATGCACTGGGACAGGAACAGACTAATTTGCATGTAGCCGGGTTCTGAGCTGGGATGGTGCAGTGAGCTAAAAAACGGTGATGGATCAAGCCCTGATCTTTGGACTGGGTAAGAGTGGTCTGCTTCATTCAGACACTCAGTTCATCACCACCCCCTTTTCTGAATCGATTTTTGCCACTATAGGTGTGGCAGGGTATACTCAGACATGAGTCCCTTGCTCACTGCACCATCAGGATTCAAGCAAGCCGGGCCGACGACGGCTGAAATGCCAGAAACCGGTCCCCGGAAGCTTGTTTCCTTCCCAGTATAAGAATTGGCTTGGTAGTTTGGTTTGCCCTGTTCCCATCATGCACTGGGACAGGAACAGACTAATTTGCATGTAGCCGGGTTCTGAGCTGGGATGGTGCAGTGAGCTAAAAAATGGTGATGGATCAAGCCCTGATCTTTGGACTGGGTAAGAGTGGTCTGCTTAATTCAGACACTCTGTTCATCACCACCCCCCTTTTCTGAATCGATGTTGGCCACTATAGGTGTGGAAGGGTATACCTCGATTCGGGATGGACTATATAGCGAGTACCTGGGTTTGGTCTGTGACGTCACAACTTTTACGCGGAGCACTTACTTACTTTCTTTTTTCTTCACTCACTTGTGTGTTAGATGAGCCCTGTTCTTATGTCCGCCCTAATACGATGTTTATCTCCTCAATAGATCCCCTGATGAAGGGACTCCATGTCCCGAAATGCATTGGGATTAATTATGGGATTCATAAAGGACTGAAACGTAAATGTCGACTCCAATGACAAATCTACGGTTGATTATATGATGTTTGAATATACAACAACGATGATATAATTGGAATAAAGATACATTCAGCTTTAAATTGAAGTAACGTTTGATAATTTAGAGGCTAAGGCCCATTGGTGCTTCTCAAGATTTAGCGTGGGATGTTCCTACGCCCCCCTTAATATTGTTTCCAATTCGTTCTCTTACCGGCCGGGAGAGAAACATTCTTGAGGCGCCCAGAAAAGTTAAGAAAAAGCTTATTGCGTAGTACCACTGGATTACACTCTATACCCTTTGGTGTGCCACACCACCACTCCGTTTGTATACAATTTCTGGCTACCTTGTGTGAGCACCCTTCTTTGAAAATGTCGTACGAAGAAATATCTAACCTCACTGCAAACCGTGCAGACACCTTTGGATTTGATATTGAAGAAACCAAAAGGATATATTCACTCGTAAAGGAGGTGGACCCCACATCTTCCAGTACTTTTTCCAACCCCAGCATGCTGAGACAACTACTGTACATGTCTAAAAGAATCATCAATCAGCGTTTACACGCTGGAACATTAGTGAGATACCACAAAGACCAGCGCATCCCGAGAGGGTTCAGCTTTAAACCACTTGCATGTTTTCACTACCTCGATTCGGGATGGACTATATAGCGAGTACCTGGGTTTGGTCTGTGACGTCACAACTTTTACGCGGAGCACTTACTTACTTTCTTTTTTCTTCACTCACTTGTGTGTTAGATGAGCCCTGTTCTTATGTCCGCCCTAATACGATGTTTATCTCCTCAATAGATCCCCTGATGAAGGGACTCCATGTCCCGAAATGCATTGGGATTAATTATGGGATTCATAAAGGACTGAAACGTAAATGTCGACTCCAATGACAAATCTACGGTTGATTATATGATGTTTGAATATACAACAACGATGATATAATTGGAATAAAGATACATTCAGCTTTAAATTGAAGTAACGTTTGATAATTTAGAGGCTAAGGCCCATTGGTGCTTCTCAAGATTTAGCGTGGGATGTTCCTACGCCCCCCTTAAGAAGGGTATACTCAGACATGAGTCCCTTGCTCACTGCACCATCAGGATTCAAGCAAGCCGGGCCGACGACGGCTGAAATGCCAGAAACCGGTCCCCGGAAGCTTGTTTCCTTCCCAGTATAAGAATTGGCTTGGTAGTGTGGTTTGCCCTGTTCCCATCATGCACTGGGACAGGAACAGACTAATTTGCATGTAGCCGGGTTCTGAGCTGGGATGGTGCAGTGAGCTAAAAAGCGGTGATGGATCAAGCCCTGATCTTTGGACTGGGTAAGAGTGGTCTGCTTAATTCAGACACTCTGTTCATCACCACCCCCTTTTCTGAATCGATTTTGGCCACTATTGGTGTGGCAGGGTATACTCAGACATGAGTCCCTTGCTCACTGCACCATCAGGATTCAAGCAAGCCGGTCCGACGACTGCTGAAATGCCAGAAACCGGTCCCCGGAAGCTTGTTTCCTTCCCAGTATAAGAATTGGCTTGGTAGTTTGGTTTGCCCTGTTCCCATCATGCACTGGGACAGGAACAGACTAATTCGCATGTAGCCCGGTTCTGAGCTGGGATGGTGCAGTGAGCTAAAAAGCGGTGATGGATCAAGCCCTTATCTTTGGACTGGGTAAGAGTGGTCTGCCTAATTCAGACACTCTATTCATCACCACCCCCTTTTCTGAATCGATTTTGGCCACTATAGGTGTGGCAGGGTATACTCAGACATGAGTCCCTTGCTCACTGCACCATCAGGATTCAAGCAAGCCGGGCCGACGATGGCTGAAATGCCAGAAACCGGTCCCCGGAAACTTGTTTCCTTCCCAGTATAAGAATTGGCTTGGTAGTTTGGTTTGCCATGTTCCCATCATGCACTGGGACAGGAACAGACTAATTTGCATGTAGCCGGGTTCTGAGCTGGGATGGTGCAGTGAGCTAAAAAACGGTGATGGATCAAGCCCTGATCTTTGGACTGGGTAAGAGTGGTCTGCTTAATTCAGACACTTTGTTCATCACCACCCCCTTTTCTGAATCGACTTTGTCCACCATAGGTGTGGCAGGGTATACTCAGACATGAGTCCCTTGCTCACTGCACCATCAGGATTTAAGCAAGCCGTGCTGACGACGGCTGAAATGCCAGAAACCGGTCCCTGGAAGCTTGTTTCCTTCCCAGTATAAGAATTGGCTTGGTAGTTTGGTTTGCCCTGTTCCCATCATGCACTGGGACAGGAACAGACTAATTTGCATGTAGCCGGGTTCTAAGCTGGGATGGTGCAGTGACCTAAAAAACGGTGATGGATCAAGCCCTGATCTTTGGACTGGGTAAGAGTGGTGTGCTTAATTCAGACACTCTGTTCATCATAAGGGTGGGCGTAAAATCCATTTCGCGGGCGAATTTGCGGATTTTCCGCGATTTCGCGATCCGCGAATCTCGCGAAATCGCGGTAAAATCCGCGAATCAGCGGGGACGAATTTTCAGCCAAGCAAGGGTTACAGCTGCAGGTGCAAAAGTTGAACCTAATTTCTTTGTAACCTTTTACAAAAGGGTTACAAACAAATTAACTTCAACTTGGACACCTGCTGCTAATTGCTTCCTGGCGCCTCGTTGACTACTTGCAACTATTCTCTGACCCTGCTCTGACCCTTGAAGCAGGGTCAGAGAATAGTTACAAGTAGGCAACGAGGCACCTGTCCAAGGAATTAAACCTCATCAGGAAGCACTTACAGATATAAAAAACAGGAAGAAGGGAGAGGATGGCAAATACACCCATTTTGAGTTGTCAGGAGGGGTTAAACTAAAAGAGACCTTTACAGCACAATTTTCATATGCATTTTGCTAAAAATAAAAAGCTGGATGTTCTGTAGGGGCAACTCAGGAATCTGGCCCTTCAGAGATCCACCCTCTCTTTCTTTCTCTCGTTCTCTCTCTCCCTCTCTCTTTCCCTCTCTTTCTCTCTCTTTCTATCTATCTATCTATCTATCTATCTATCTATCTATCTATCTATCTATCTATCTATCTATCTATCTCTCTGTCCCTCTCCCATAAACGACTGCATGGGTAACTTTGCTATGCAAGCGGCTCGCGAAGATGCAAAAAGCCCCGCGAACACGCAAAAAACCCCGCAAACACGCAAAAAACCCCACGAACACGCAAAAAAACAAAAATCCGCAAATTCGCACAAATTCACGAATTTTGCGGATCGCAAATTCGCAAATCCGCAAATTCGCGGATCGCAAATTCGCAAAATTTGCCCATGCTTGGTTCATCACCACCCCCTTTTCTGAATCGATTTTAGCCACTATAGGTGTGGCAGGGTATACTCAGACATGAGTCCCTTGCTCACTGCACGATCAGGATTCAAGCACGCCGGGCCGACGACGGCTGAAATGCCAGAAACCGGTCCCCGGAAGCTTGTTTCCTTCCCAGTATAAGAATTGGCTTGGTATTTTGGTATGCCCTGTTATCATCATGCACTGGGACAGGAACAGACTAATTTGCATGTAGCCGGGTTCTGAGCTGGGATGGTGCAGTGAGCTAAAAAACGGTGATGGATCAAACCCTGATCTTTGGACTGGGTAAGAGTGGTCTGCTTAATTCAGACACTCTGTTCATCATAAGGGTGGGCGTAAAATCCGTTTCGCGGGCGAATTTGCGGATTTTCCGCGATTTCACGATCCGCGTATCTCGCGAAATCGTGGTAAAATCCGCGAATCAGCGGGGACGAATTTTCAGCCAAGGAAGGGTTACAGCAGCAGGTGCAAAAGTTGAACCTAATTTCTTTGTAACCTTTTACAAAAGGGTTACAAACAAATTAACTTCAAATTGGACACCTGCTGCTAATTGCTTCCTGGTGCCTCGTTGCCTACTTGCAACTATTCTCTGACCCTGCTCTGACCCTTGAAGCAGGGTCAGAGAATAGTTACAAGTAGGCAACGAGGCACCTGTCCAAGGAATTAAACCTCATCAGAAAGCACTTACAGATATAAAAAACAGGAAGAAGGGAGAGGATGGCAAATACACCCATTTTGAGTTGTCAGGAAGGGTTAAACTAAAAGAGACCTTTACAGCACAATTTTCATATGCATTTTGCTATAAATAAAAAGCTGGATGTTCTGTAGGGGTAACTCAGGAATCTGGCCCTTCAGAGATCCGCCCTCTCTTTCTTTCTCTCGTTCTCTCTCTCCCTCTCTCATTCCCTCTCTTTCTCTATCTATCTATCTATCTATCTATCTATCTATCTATCTATCTATCTATCTATCTCTCTCTCCCTCTCCCATAAACGACTGCATGGGTAACTTCGCTATGCAAGCGGCTCGCGAAGATGCAAAAAGCCCCGCGAACATGCAAAAAACCACGCAAACAGGCAAAAAACCCCGCAAATACGCAAAAAACCAAAAATCCGCAAATTTGCACAAATTCCCGAATTTTGCGGATCGCGAATTCGGAAATCCGCAAATTCACAGATCGCGAATTCGCTAAATTCTCCCATGCTTGGTTCATCACCACCCCCTATTCTGAATCGATTTTGGCCACTATAGGTGTGGCAGGGTATACTCAGACATGAGTCCCTTGCTCACTGCACCATCAGGATTCAAGCAAGCCGGGCCGACGACTGCTGAAATGCCAGAAACCGGTCCCCGGAAGCTTGTTTCCTTCCCAGTATAATAATTGGCTTGGTAGTTTGGTTTGCCCTGTTCTCATCATGCACTGGGACAGGAACAGACTAATTTGCATGTAGCCGGGTTCTGAGCTGGGATGGTGCAGTGAGCTAAAAAACGGTGATGGATCAAGCCCTGATCTTTGGACTGGGTAAGAGTGGTCTGATTAATTCAGACACTCTGTTCATCACCACCCCCTTTTCTGAATCGATTTTGGCCACTATAGGTGTGGCAGGGTATACTCAGACATGAGTCCCTTGCTCACTGCACCATCAGGATTCAAGCAAGCCGGGCCGACGACGGCTGAAATGCCAGAAACCGGTCCCCGGAAGCTTGTTTCCTTCCCAGTATAAGAATTGGCTTGGTATTTTGGTTTGCCCTGTTCCCATCATGCACTGGGACAGGAACAGACTAATTTGCATGTAGCCGGGTTCTGAGCTGGGATGGTGCAGTGAGCTAAAAAACGGTGATGGATCAAGCCCTGATCTTTGGACTGGGTAAGAGTGGTCTGCCTAATTCAGACACTCTGTTCATCACCACCCCCTTTTCTGAATCGATTTTGGCCAGTATAGGTGTGGCAGGGTATACTCAGACACGAGTCCCTTGCTCACTGCACCATCAGGATTCAAGCAAGCCGGGCAGACGACGGCTGAAATGCCAGAAACCGGTCCCCGGAAGCTTGTTCCCTTCCCAGTATAAGAATTGGCTTGGTATTTTCGTTTGCCCTGTTCCCATCATGCACTGGGACAGGAACAGACTAATTTGCATGTAGCAGGGTTCTGAGCTGGGATGGTGCAGTGAGCTAAAAAATGGTATTGGATCAAGCCCCGATCTTTGGACTGAGTGGTCTGCTTAATTCAGACACTCTGTTCATCACCACCCCCTTTTCTGAATCGATTTTGGCCACTATATGTGTGGCAGGGTATACTCAGACATGAGTCCCTTGCTCACTGCACCATCAGGATTCAAGCAAGCCGGGCCGACGACGGCTGAAATGCCAGAAACTGGTCCCCAGAAGCTTGTTTCCTTCCCAGTATAAGAATTTGCTCGGTAGTTTGGTTTGCCCTGTTCCCATCATGCACTGGGACAGGAACAGACTAATTTGCATGTAGCCGGGTTCTGAGCTGGGATGGTGCAGTGAGCTAAAAAACAGTGATGGATCAAGCCCTGATATTTGGACTGGGTAAGAGTGGTCTGCTTCATTCAGACACTCTGTTCATCACCACCCCCTTTTCTGAATCGATTTTGGCCAGTATAGGTGTGGCAGGGTATACTCAGACATGAGTCCCTTGCTCACTGCACCATCAGGATTCAAGCAAGCCAGGCCGACGATGGCTGAAATGCCAGAAACCGGTCCCCGGAAGCTTGTTTCCTTCCCAGTATAAGAATTGGCTTGGTAGTTTGGTTTGCCCTGTTCCCATCATGCACTGGGACAGGAACAGACTAATTTGCATGTAGCCGGGTTCTGTGCTGGGATGGTGCAGTGAGCTAAAAAACGGTGATGTATCAAGCCCTGATCTGTGGACTGGGTAAGAGTGGTCTGCTTAATTCAGACACTCTGTTCATCACCACCCCCTTTTCTGAATCGATTTTGGCAACTATAGGTGTGGCAGGGTATACTCAGACATGAGTCCCTTGCTCACTGCACCATCAGGATTCAAGCAAGCCGGGCCGACGACAGCTGAAATGCCAGAAACCGGTCCCCGGAAGCTTGTTTCCTTCCCAGTATAAGAATTGGCTTGGTAGTTTGGTTTGCCCTGTTCCCATCATGCACTGGGACAGGAACAGACTAATTTGCATGTAGCCGGGTTCTGAGCTGGGATGGTGCAGTGAGCTAAAAAACGGTGATGGATCAAGCCCTGATCTTTGGACTGGGTAAGAGTGGCCTGCTAAATTCAGACACTCTGTTCATCACCATCCCCTTTTCTGAATCGATTTTGGCCAGTACAGGTGTGGCAGGGTATGCTCAGACATGAGTCCCTTGCTCACTGCACCGTCAGGATTCAAGCAAGCCGGGCCGACGACGGCTGAAATGCCAAAAACCGGTTCCCGGAAGCTTGTTTCCTTCCCAGTATAGGAATTGGCTTGGTAGTTTGGTTTGCCCTGTTCCCATCATGCACTGGGACAGGAACAGACTAATTTGCATGTAGCCGGGTTCTGAGCTGGGATGGTGCAGTGAGCTAAAAAACGGTGATGGATCAAGCCCTGATCTTTGGACTGGGTAAGAGTGGTCTGCTTAATTCAGACACTCAGTTCATCACCACCCCCTTTTCTGAATCGATTTTGGCCACTATAGGTGTGGCAGGGTATACTCAGACATGAGTCCCTTGCTCACTGCACCATCAGGATTCAAGCAAGCCGGGCCGACGACGGCTGAAATGCCAGAAACTGGTCCCCAGAAGCTTGTTACCTTCCCAGTATAAGAATTGGCTTGGTAGTTTGGTTTGCCCTGTTCTCATCATGCACTGGGATAGGAACAGACTAATTTGCATGTAGCCGGGTTCTGAGCTGGGATGGTGCAGTGAGCTAAAAAACGGTGATGGATCAAGCCCTGATCTTTGGACTGGGTAAGAGTGGTCTGCTTAATTCAGACACTCAGTTCATCACCACCCCCTTTTCTGAATCGATTTTGGCCACTATAGGTGTGGCAGGGTATACTCAGACATGAGTCCCTTGCTCACTGCACCATCAGGATTCAAGCAAGCCGGGCCGACGACGGCTGAAATGCCAGAAACCGGTCCCCGGAAGCTTGTTTCCTTCCCAGTATAAGAATTGGCTTGGTAGTTTGGTTTGCCCTGTTCTCATCATGTACTGGGACAGGAACAGACTAATTTGCATGTAGCCGGGTTCTGAGCTGGGATGGTGCAGTGAGCTAAAAAGCGGTGATGGATCAAGCCCTGATCTTTGGACTGGGTAAGAGTGGTCTGCTTAATTCAGACACTCTGTTAATCACCACCCCCTTTTTTTCTGAATCGCTTTTTGGCCACTATAGGTGTGGCAGGGTATACTCAGACATGAGTCCCTTGCTCACTGCACCATCAGGATTCAAGCAAGCCGTGCCGTCTGAGGTTCCGTGACGATTTGAACCCGTGTTTTCAACATTGTCGTAAACTCATAATTTTGGTATCAGTGAACCGCAAATGATCCATTTAGCATATCCTGGTGTTTGCGCTATGCTACGAGCAAGAGCACTCCTGTTATGAACACATTTCTGGTTTACCCATGGCATCCATTTTAGATTATGGCAGCCATTTTGTATTCTTGCCCTCACATAGTCAATGGACACGCAGTGACCTCTTTTCACTTAAGGACACGTAAGCTTTAGCCGGCGATTCACCTTGCTAGTGACACGTGCACCTTAGGACAGAAAACGCCATGGCTGCATGACTCGGCAGAAGCTGCCTCCCCAGCCTGAGGCCAGTCCTGCTATACTGGTTCTCGTGTTCGTTGGCCTGATCATGATTAGGTGGCCGAATCTGGTAGCCTTGCCCATTTACGACCCACAAACATCTCTTATCCTGCTTTTCTATCTTCTGCCCCTGGCTCTGCTCCTTTCCTTCTGGGCCATTATTAGGGGGAGGTAACGAAATTTACGATGAGGCGGTCCGGCTCTTGAATGAAAAGTTGACATAGGATTATGATGGAACAGTGGGAACCCCTCGTTCGTAATGTTTTGACATCAGATATTGTTGACGATTCTTGTGTAACGCCAAATATTTATTGTCTAGGACACAAAGGTTTAGAAATGTACTAGCATGTAAAGAATTTGCCCCAAGCTGAAAATTTAGTATTTAAGGAGCAACCCACTTTGTACAAATCGAACAGGCTCCTAGATTCTGCCCGTGTGTAGTTTCTGTGACTTCTGTGTCCCTGCAGTAATAAACCTTTGGTCTTTGACGCCACCATCGAGAAGCCCGTGTTTCTGTTTATTTGTGCACCGAGACAGGTAGAACTCCGGGGTCTTCGGGTGTTGTCCCTGACACCTCTGGACGGAACCAAAAAGTCCAGAACTCCAATTGGCGCCCAACGTGGGGCGACGTCATTCGGTACCGGTCCAAAAGCCTGAAGAGTTCGAGAAGCTTCGTGTGAAGATTCCTGAGGGAGGCGCCCCACTTCATCGATCCCGGCATATCGCAAAAGTGGCCCGACGTTCTCTTCCACGAGGGTTCCCGTTCGGACGGCTGCAGTGGTCCGCTGCCTTGACTGTCGCCCTGTCTTGGACCCGAGGTGCAGACCTTAGTACGGCGAGACAAGACGGGTTTCTCCTTGGTGACGTCTTCAGTGCCTCAGTTAAGTATTAAGTGGTTGCTAGTTGTTTGGTTACTTCGTAAGGGTTTGCTCCTGTTTGGATAATCCTTTTAGTTCTTGGTTTGGTTTGGTTTCGTAAGATTATCACTGGTTGTTCTAGTTACGATAATCATTTGGTTTAGTTTGGGTATCGATACATTTGTTCGCTTTGGTAGGCCTAAGTTCTTGGTTCGAGTGCGCACCTTTTGTTTGTGTTTGTGTTTGTTCTGTGTTCCGGATTATAAAATGGTAAGTCGAAAAAATTGTATGTTGTCGTGTTTTGGTTGCAACAGTGATTCCCGGTTGGAGGACTCATGTCTGGTTCCTCCGATTGGAACTCCCCTCTATGATTTGTATTGTAAGTTCGGTGTGGGTCCTATATCTTATAACGAGATATGGATCCGATATACAGAGAAAGACGGTGTCCTTAGTTGGCCACTGCATGGTAGTTTTGAACCCAAAATTCTTGATAATTTAGAAATGAAATTATTTAAGAAGAAAGCCCGGCCGGCAATGTTTGATTATTTCCGTTATTGGCGAAAAGAATCCAAACAGAGAGAAACTAAAAAGTTAAAGAAAGAACAGAAAGAGCAAGAGTTGACTTTAGAACAGTCTGCCAAGCAGCTGCAACTCAACGAGTCTGAGAAAGCGATGGAGGTGGCCAATAGAGAGCGTAATTTAGCGATAGACAAGTGCTATCCTGCCTTGCCATCGAGTACAGCTAAGATAGTAGAGGACCCCGAAAAGGATCCCCTGTTGTCTTACTTGTTGAGGTCACCCCCACCGTATGCACAGGGTGCTACAGCTCCACCTTTACCGAATGTTCAATTACCGGTTGCTGGACAACCTGGTATTCCTGCTCCTGCTCCCCCGAATCAAGCTCCTGTACCTCCTGTGGTCAATATTAATGTTCCTCCGGCACCCCCTCTTCCAGGGTTGCCAGCTCCTCTGCCTATGCCTGTACCGCTCATACCTGTTGTTTCACAAGCTACTTTGCCTGCTACCCCTACTGTTGCTGTCTCTTCTGTCCCGACTACTACTCTTCTTCAAACTTCTGCAAGCTATATGACTCCGCTTTCTGTTCGTCGGAGAATCACTGATTCTGTCACTAATATTCTATCTCCCTTTTACAAAACTTTGATTAGGAGTCCTGCCTCTGACTCCGTTCAGAGACGTAGTCAGCTTCCTAGTAGTGAAGAACGTGGAATATTAGACTCCACTGCCCTTAGATGGATTTCGAAAGTTGGGAGGTATAGTGTGCGAGATGTATTAGATACATTCATGCAATGGAAGGAACCGACACAGCGCTATGTGTTTGATGTTATGTGTTCCCTTTTACGTGAAGAATGGGAAGAGAGCGAATCTGAACAGGTACCAGATGAATTAATCCAGGTTCAACAAAAATTCGCGGCAGGTATGATAGTTGGTCAGGAGATAAAAGAAGCAATGGAATTAATTTTAGATTTTAGATTCGATCCTTCCCTTCGTTCACCAAGAGAGTTAGAAAAACGCAGTACGAAGCAGAATCGACAATATCCTATGAGGGAGGTTCCTCCAATTTGGCGCGAAGCTGTGCAAGCTGATGCGCACCGTGGTATTGCAGCGGCTCCGGCCCAATTCCAGAGAGTGTGGATACACATTCCGTGGAAGCGAGCCGAAGTGTTAGCAGTGAAACAGGCCTTGCCGGATCCGCGTAAGAATCCAGCCGGATATTACAAAGAGTTAGCGCAGACAGTTGAAGCTTGTGTAATGAATTTAGCGGACATTGACATGTTATTTGGCAATGTAGTACCTCAACCAATTTGGGCTAAAATTCGTAAAGAAAATCATCCAGTTGCCCTAGGTGGTGATTGGGCAGCTATAATAGCGGCAGATGGTCAACAAATAGGTGGTTCTAAACCCGAACCTCTAATTGCTGATTTGCCCGGAAGAATAATCGATTTAATGAAAACTCTGATGCCAGCATTGTGCGTTAACTGGGACAAGTTGTCCGCATGCAGGCAGAAGAAGGACGAAAGTGTCTCCGACTTTTTCACAAGGTTTGAAGAAACTTTCGTAGATCACAGTGGTCAGGATATGAGCACGGAAGGAGGACAGAGACTATTTGTTGATAAATTTGTGCACAATCTGTTACCAGAGCTCAGTAATAAATTGAAAGATTCTGAAAGTGCGTGGGCTGTCTCTACGACTGCGCAAATACTTGCAACTGCCCAGTATTATGAAAATAGGGATAAAGAGGAGAAGGAAAAGTCAGATAAGAAAACGAAAGATTTAAAAACTAAAGTTCTTTTGCAGCAAGCATATCCGCCTCGCACAAATCAGACTAACACACAGCAAGGGTCATATCAGAGGACAGATTATGGTTCTCAGAGACCGCAATATCAATGGAATCAGTGTGCTTACTGCAAGAAAGAAGGTCATTATAAGAATGAGTGTCCAGTATTAGCACAAAATAATGCTGCAGCAGCTCAGAGAGGTCGTGGTGGTTCTATGCAAAATTCTAGAGGTCGAGGACGAGGAGCTATGCCTCCACAAACGAATGATCGCCCTTCTAATTATTTTGATCAGCGAAATGGACAGTCTGCCCAACAAAATAGATCTCAACAGTATCACGTTGAAGACTACTGTGAAGTTAGTGAGGAATTTCAGCAAAATGAGTACTAGGACAGCCATGGACAAAGAGAGGGACTAGTATCAGTTCCAGTAGATCAGAGTGGGCCTTATGTCGCAGTAGCAACATCAGGTGTAGTCGAACCGTTTCTGTTGGATACTGGTGCAGCAAAAAGTTCTATCATACATGCGAAACTCCCTGGCGCACCTTTGTCTGGCTTAACAAATGTTTCTGTAGGTTTTTCAGGCGCCCCTGTTTACAACCCCGTATCTGGTCCTTTGTCTATTTCTGTTGGACCCCGTCAATTGAAAGCACCCTTGATTTTGACGACTGGTTGTAATGAAAATCTGCTTGGTTTAGACTTGTTAAAACGCCTGTACGCGACATTGTACTGTTCTCCGGCAGGAGTACAGCTTACATTGGGTAAGAGAATCATCTCTCCGATGTACTTGTCAATGGATGCGCTCCCACCAGAGCTGCGTTCTCTCCCTGATACTCTTTGGGCGACTGGTCCTAACGATGTAGGTCTTTTAGAAATTCCACCATATGTAGTCACTTTGAAAGTGAATGTCAAATTTCCACGAATCCCACAATATAAGATCTCTAGTGAAGGTGAACGGGCGCTTTTATTGATCGTGCAAGATTTGATTAAGAAAGATGTAGTAGAAGAAACTAGAGGAAATGTCTGTAACAGTCCTGTATTGCCTATTCTAAAACGCACCGATCCTTCAAAGCCTCCAGTATATAGATTTGTAATCGATCTTAGAGAGGTTAACAAAATTGTGATCCCGCAGTTTCCTGTGGTTCCAGACATCACTGCATTGTTAACGTTGATTCCTGCTACAGCCACATGGTTTTCAGTTATCGACTTGAAGAATGCCTTTTTCAGCATTCCGATAGCCGAGGAAAGCAGAGATATTTTCGGCTTCTCTCTAGGAGGTCGAAGCTTCAGGTTTAAACGTGCTCCACAAGGCTATTGTGAGAGCCCGTCCATTTACAGTCAGGCATTAAAAAGTCAATTAGATTCCTTTGTACTTCCTCCTGGTTCTGCTTTAGTGCAATATGTCGATGATCTTCTAGTGGCTGCAGATGACAAGGAAACTTGCAAGGCAGCTACAATTTCCTTATTGCATCATTTGTCTAGTTTGAATCACAAGGTGTCACCTTCAAAAATGCAATACTGTTGTCAAGAAGTGACCTTTCTAGGTCATCTCTTGTCAAAGGAGGGAAGAAAGCTGACCCCAGAAAGAATAAAAGCAATTACGCAGATGAATGTTCCTAGCACACAGAGAGAAGTGCGTGCGTTTTTAGGTATTACCTCATACTGTAGGCAATGGATCCCAAATTTTTCTCTTTTGGCAAAACCATTGGTGGCCTTGACTGGGAAAGGTGTTCCGAGTCCGGTACCATGGTCTGCCGAATGTCAGCAAAAATTTTCTGAGTTACGAAATGCACTGTGTTCAGCTCCTGTATTGGGTACACCCGACTACAGCAAGCCATTCACGCTCTATGTTCACGAGAGAGAAGGTTGCGCGTTGAGTGTTCTGACGCAACGATTTGGTGACAAACAACGCCCTTGTGCGTATTTTTCATCAACATTAGATCCGGTAGCCAGAGCGTTGCCTAGTTGCTTGAGAGCTACAGCAGCAGCTGCAGCGTCCATTTGACAATCTGCTGGTTTGGTCATGAACAACATGCTAGTGGTCATGGTTCCTCATGCTGTGGACACACTCATGAACCGAACCAAGACACAGCACCTTACCAGTGCTAGATTATCAGGCTACGAGCTGACACTGCTAGCGAGTCATATTCAGATCAAAAGATGCAATGTATTGAATCCAGCAACATTGTTGCCGACTAGTTAGGAGTCGAGTGATTCGGATCCACATGACTGTTGTTTCAGAACCGAGGAAGAGACAAAAGGACGGATTGATCTTAAAGACACTCCGTTACCAGATCCAGATGGCACGTTGTATGTTGATGGGTCTTGTTTTAAATTAGAGAATGGTGATGTGACAGCCGCTTACGCAGTGACGACTTTGAGTACGATTGTGGAGACCGCAAGAGTGAGTCAGAATTCTGCCCAAGCTGCAGAATTAATCGCGTTGACTAGAGCGTGTGTTTTAGCTAAGGGAAAGAGAGTGAATGTGTTCACAGATAGTCAGTGCGCGTTCGGCGTGGCCCATAGTTTTGGCCGTTTGTGGAAAGAGAGAGGTTTCATTACGTCCCATGGGACTAAGATTCAACATGGTCAGCTAGTTAATGACTTGTTGGAATCTCTAACCTTGCCGACTGAAGTTGCGATTGTGAAGTGCAGTGCTCATCGAGCAATCACGGATGATGTTGGTCGTGGAAATGCTTTTGCTGATGAGACCGCTAAACAGACAGCTAGGAATATGATGAGTAGAATGTATGTTGCAACGTCTGCAAGATGGATTTCTGAGTCTGGAGTGTGTGAGGATACAGTGGAAAGTGTGAAAGAAATTCAGAAAGAGGCGACTGAAGAGGAAAAGCTTGCATGGAAAGAGAATACGGGTAAATTGGACTCGAATGGATGTTGGATTGATTTGTCAGAGCAGCAGCGTTGGATGTTGCCTGATGCGTACGTGCTTGCAGTGGTAACGATGGCGCATGGAGCAGCGCACATCAGTTCTAAAGGGATTTGTAAGATGTTGGCTCCAGTCTGGAAGAATGATGGAATTAGTAAGTGTGCAGAAAGAGTGGTGAGAAATTGCATGATATGCCTGATGCATAATCCTGGCAAGGGAATCCCCACACCCGCTGGTCACTTCACTCCTCCTTCTTGCCCCTTCGAAGTGATTCAGTTAGACTTCATTCACATGGATCGTTGCAATAATCTTAAGTACGTCCTAGTGGTAGTCTGTGCTTTTTCCAGATGGATCGAAGCATATCCACTAAAGGACAACACTGCCTTGTCCACTGCCAAAATCCTTCTCAAGGAATACTTCCCCAGGTTCGGCATGCCACGGATTGTATGGTCAGATAACGGAAGTGAATTCGTAGGGAAAGTTATGCAGAGTGTGTGTGCAGGCTTAGGGATAAAACAAAAGTTCCACAGTGCGAATCACCCCCAGTCTGCTGGTTTAGTTGAGGGTTACAATGGCACCCTCAAACTGAAACTTGCTAAGATACACGGGTTTGTCCTGGCCAGATGCACTACCTTTGGCTCTGTTATCCACAAGAGCGACTGTACATTCTCGAGTAGGACTTAGTCCTTATGAGATTGTATTTGGTCGACCTGCAAATATTTGGGGGGTACCTAGACCGAAGGAGTTTAAGCAGCTGGAATATCCAATGTTAATTGATTACCTTTTCGACTTGACTGCTAAATTGAGTCTTATTCACCAACAGGTTTTCGATGCATTGCCAAAGCCACCGGAGAGTCCAGGTCATCAGCTGAAACCCGGTGACCAGGTGGTCATAAGAAACTTTGGACGGACGAGAAATCTCCAACCCAAATTCGTCGGACCATTCCAGGTTCTGTTGGCAACGAGGACTGCTATACGTGTGGCTGGCAGAAAGAACTGGATCCATGCGACGCACGCTAAACGCTTACCCCTTCCACTTCCTTACAACAACTGGGTGAAGAAAGGAATCGGTGCTTCTGAAACTGAACCAGTCCTCAGATTCATTCCTTTCAGCGATGCAGAACTGATTACTGATTCACCGAACTCTGACTCCCCTTCTGAAACTGCTCCTTTGAACTCCGAACATTTGTCCTCTGCATCAAAAGAACATTTGCCATCTGCGAACTTGAAAATTGCAACCCCTGCTGAAAATACACTGTTTCCGGATCAAACAGCTCCAGGAAAATTGAGATACAACTTACGATCTCACACAAAGGACAAATAAAGCAGGAAACTGCCTATTTTACATATTTGAATTTTGATACATTGCCTCCAGCCAGGAAGTTTGCTAATATTTTGTATTGTTATGTTGTTTTAAATTGCCTTGCCGTCTGGGTAGCCGTAGGGTCGTGGCTGTGTGCCTAGCTGAATCTGCGGGGGCCAGACACAAGGTCGGCCTTTCTGTTAGTTCTGGGAACTCCCAGAGCTGATAGAGGCATTTTCAACTACGTACACATCATCAGTGGTCGCGAGCGGTTGTAGAAGATGGAGCTTCCTGAGCTGCACCGAGAGAATGTAATTTATGTTCGCAGAAATAGACTTTACAAGATTCTTCATAACAAATGTTTTCTGATGCAATGTGCAATTACGTTTTTGATTGTTTTAATAACGTTGGTGGGTGGAATCGTCTTTTGTATGCATTTAATTTTTACACCGGTAACAACCACAGTGCCTCCCCTTGATCCCGTTTCTTCTACTGTTGCTTCTTATCATTCTTTTCACTCGTTTCCTGAACATGAACAAGCTCGACGCTCAGAATTCATTAATACCACTTTTGTACAACTCCTGCATCAACACCAACTGGTAGTTAACCCAACAGACTGCTGGGTATGTGGTTTGATACCACACACTATGGATAAAGGCATCCCCTATCTGGTCTTGCCTTTTAGCTATAATGGATCATTTCAGGCCTTTCAGACTATTTTTGTCTATGCCCTTGAGACCTATCCTCCGCGTCCACCACGTTCCACTAAATATAACTCTGCCAATAAAGCTTTAGTCAAGGGAATCATTGACATGATTAAAGACGTCAATAACACCCCATCTGACCCTAGAGATGAATTACGGGTATATTTGAGTTGGAATTCTACAGAGTATCGCATTAGTTTGGGTGAAAGCAAGCGTAAGAGCTCCGCTCCAATTTGGGTCGTACCTCACCGAGGTCAAGTCTGTTTGCAAGGTAATGGGAGAAATCCAAGAGCTCAGCTAGGGAAGAGTGAGTGCATTGAGACTTACGTGTATACGTCTAACTCTTCCCCTGCCTTTCTGACTGCTAGGGGTACCTACTTCATTTGTCAGGATAGAGCATATATATGGCTGCCTGCTGACTTCTCAGGTTCATGTTATATTGCTCGACTGTTACCTCCAACATACACTGCTTCCCCAGATTATCACAAGACCAGAGTAGCAAGAGGTGTTTTCAGCAAGGAAGATACCGCTGGTCAGGAAGCCGGAGACTTCTTCAAAGGTTTCCTTCCGTTCTGGGGGCCTATGGCCAATAGTAGAAATCTACGTCAGCTAACACGGGTAGTTGAATCTACTATTACAGAAACTGCTGGTGCCCTTAGTAACTTAACAGCTGAGCTCCAGGCGGATCGTCTCATGACGTTGCAGAACCGTATGGTTCTAGACGTAATACTTGCAGATCGAGGTGGGGTATGCAGAATGATCCAATCGAGCTGCTGTGTTTTTATTCCCAATAATGCTCCGACTGTATATGAAGCGATCACTAAGCTACACAAGATTTCCGACTCTATTCACGTAGACAAGGGAAACTGGTCCTTAATGGAGTGGCTTTGGACTCTACTATCAGCGTGGGGATGGAAGGTTCTGATGGTCGTTGGTATCATCCTAGTATTCCTGTTCTCGTGCTGCCTTATTATCCAATGTGGTCCCGCTTTGTGTAGCCTCTGTGCTGCAACCTGTTTCAGAAAACCACCTGTGTTTGGAGACAAGGTACGAGAAAGGATGATGATGCAACAACATGTCACTGACCTAATGAACATCGAGATAGACTCTGACATAGACTGAGTAATTGCCTATGTAAGGGCAAAAGGAGGGTCTGAGGTTCCGTGACGATTTGAACCCGTGTTTTCAACATTGTCGTAAACTCATAATTTTGGTATCAGTGAACCGCAAATGATCCATTTAGCATATCCTGGTGTTTGCGCTATGCTACAAGCAAGAGCACTCCTGTTATGAACACATTTCTGGTTTACCCATGGCATCCATTTTAGATTACGGCAGCCATTTTGTATTCTTGCCCTCACATAGTCAATGGACACGCAGTGACCTCTTTTCACTTAAGGACACGTAAGCTTTAGCCGGCGATTCACCTTGCTAGTGACACGTGCACCTTAGGACAGAAAACGCCATGGCTGCATGACTCGGCAGAAGCTGCCTCCCCAGCCTGAGGCCAGTCCTGCTATACTGGTTCTCGTGTTCGTTGGCCTGATCATGATTAGGCGGCCGAAGCTGGTAGCCTTGCCCATTTACGACCCACAAACATCTCTTATCCTGCTTTTCTATCTTCTGCACCTGGCTCTGCTCCTTTCCTTCTGGGCCATTATTAGGGGGAGGTAACGAAATTTACGATGAGGCGGTCCGGCTCTTGAATGAAAAGTTGACATAGGATTATGATGGAACAGTGTGAACCCCTCGTTCGTAATGTTTTGACATCAGATATTGTTGACGATTCTTGTGTAACGCCAAATATTTATTGTCTAGGACACAAAGGTTTAGAAATGTACTATCATGTAAAGAATTTGCCCCAAGCTGAAAATTTAGTATTTAAGGAGCAACCCACTTTGTACAAATCGAACAGGCTCCTAGATTCTGCCCGTGTGTAGTTTCTGTGACTTCTGTGTCCCTGCAGTAATAAACCTTTGGTCTTTGACGCCACCATTGAGAAGCCCGTGTTTCTGTTTATTTGTGCACCGAGACAGGTAGAACTCCGGGGTCTTCGGGTGTTGTCCCTGACACCTCTGGACGGAACCAAAAAGTCAAGAACTCCACGACGACGGCTGAAATGCCAGAAACCGGTCCCCGGAAGCTTGTTTCCTTCCCAGTATAAGAATTGGCTTGGTAGTTTGGTTTGCCCTGTTCCCATCATGCACTGGGACAGGAATAGACTAATTTGCATGTAGCCGGGTTCTGAGCTGGGATGGTGCAGTGAGCTAAAAAACGGTGTTGGATCAAGCCCTGATCTTTGGACTGGGTAGGAGTGGTCTGCTTAATTCAGACACTCTGTTCATCATAAGGGTGGGCGTAAAATCCGTTTCGCGGGCGAATTTGCGGATTTTCTGCGATTTCGCGATCCGCGAATCTCGCGACATCGCGGTAAAATCCGCGAATCAGCGGGGACGAATTTTCAGCCAAGCAAGGGTTACAGCTGCAGGTGCAAAAGTTGAACCTAATTTCTTTGTAACCTTTTACAAAAGGGTTACAAACAAATTAACTTCAACTTGGACACCTGCTGCTAATTGCTTCCTGGCGCCTCGTTGCCTACTTGCAACTATTCTCTGACCCTGCTCTGACCCTTGAAGCAGGGTCAGAGAATAGTTACAGGTAGGCAACGAGGCACCTGTCCAAGGAATTAAACCTCATCAGGAAGCACTTAAAGATATAAAAAACAGGAAGAAGGGAGAGGATGGCAAATACACCCATTTTGAGTTGTCAGGAGGGGTTAAACTAAAAGAGACCTTTACAGCACAATTTTCATATGCATTTTGCTAAAAATAAAAAGCTGGATGTTCTGTAGGGCAACTCAGGAAACTGGCCCTTCAGAGATCCACCCTCTCTTTCTTTCTCTCGTTCTCTCTCTCCTCTCTTTCCCTATCTTTCTCTCTCTATCTATCTATCTATCTATCTATCTATCTATCTATCTATCTATCTATCTATCTATCTATCTATCTATCTATCTATCTATCTATCTATCTATCTATCTCTCCCTCTCCCATAAACGACTGCATGGGTAACTTCGCTATGCAAGCGGCTCGCGAAGATGCAAAAAGCCCCGCGAACACGCAAAAAACCCCGCAAACACGCAAAAAACCCCGCGAACACGCAAAAAAACAAAAATCCGCAAATTCGCACAAATTCACGAATTTTGTGGATTGCGAATTCGCAAATCTGCAAATTCGCGGATCGCGAATTCGCAAAATTCTCCCATGCTTGGTTCATCACCACGCCCTTTTCTGAATCGATTTTGGCCACTATAGGTGTGGCAGGGTATACTCAGACATGAGTCCCTTGCTCACTGCACCATCAGGATTCAAGCAAGCCGGGCCGACGACGGCTGAAATGCCAGAAACCGGTCCCCGGAAGCTTGTTTCCTTCCCAGTATAAGAATTGGCTTGGTATTTTGGTTTTCCCTGTTCCCATCATGCACTGGGACAGGAACAGACTAATTTGCATGTAGCCGGGTTCTGAGCTGGGATGGTGCAGTGAGCTAAAAAACGGTGATGGATCAAGCCCTGATCTTTAGACTGGGTAAGAGTGGTCTGCTTAATTCAGACACTCTGTTCATCACCACCCCCTTTTCTGAATCGATTTTGGCCACTATAGGTGTGGCAGGGTATACTCAGACATGAGTCCCTTGCTCACTGCACCATGAGGATTCAAGCAAGCCGGGCCGACGACGGCAGAAATGCCAGAAACCGGTCCCCTGAAGCTTATTTCCTTCCCAGTATAAGAATTGGCTCGGTAGTTTGGTTTGCCCTGTTCCCATCATGAACTGGGACAGAGACAGACTAATTTGCATGTAGCTGGGTTCTGAGCTGGGATGGTGCAGTGAGCTAAAAAACGGTGATGGATCAAGCCCTGATCTTTGGACTGGGTAAGAGTGGTCTGCTTAATTCAGACACTCTGTTCATCACCACCCCCTTTTCTGAATCGATTTTGGCCACTATAGGTGTGGCAGGGTATACTCAGACATGAGTCCCTTGCTCACTGCACCATCAGGATTCAAGCAAGCCGGGCCCGACGACGGCTGAAATGCCAGAAACCGGTCCCCGGAAGCTTGTTTCCTTCCCAGTATAAGAATTGGCTTGGTAGTTTGGTTTGCCCTGTTCCCATCATGCACTGGGACAGGAACAGACTAATTTGCATGTAGCCGGGTTCTGAGCTGGGATGGTGCAGTGAGCTAAAAAACGGTGATGGATCAAGCCCTGATCTTTGGACTGGGTAAGAGTGGTCTGCTTAATTCAGACACTCTGTTCATCATAAGGGTGGGCGTAAAATCCGTTTCGGGGGCGAATTTGCGGATTTTCCGCGATTTCGCGATCCGCGAATCTCGCGAAATCGTGGTAAAATCCGCGAATCAGCAGGGATGAATTTTCAGCCATGCAAGGGTTACAGCAGCAGGTGCAAAAGTTGAACCTAATTTCTTTGTAACCTTTTACAAAAGGGTTACAAACCAATTAACTTCAACTTGGACACCTGCTGCTAATTGCTTCCTGGCGCCTCGTTGCCTACTTGCAACTATTCTCTGACCCTGCTCTGACCCTTGAAGCAGGGTCAGAGAATAGTTACAAGTAGGCAACGAGGCACCTGTCCAAGGAATTAAACCTCATCAGGAAGCACTTACAGATATAAAAAACAGGAAGAAGGGAGAGGATGGCAAATACACCCATTTTGAGTTGTCAGGAGGGGTTAAACTAAAAGAGACCTTTACAGCACAATTTTCATATGCATTTTGCTAAAAATAAAAAGCTGGATGTTCTGTAGGGGCAACTCAGGAATCTGGCCCTTCAGAGATCCACCCTCTCTTTCTTTCTCTTGTTCTCTCTCTCCCTCTCTCTTTCCCTCTCTTTCTCTCTCTTTCTATCTATCTATCTATCTATCTATCTATCTATCTATCTATCTATCTATCTCTCCCTCTCCCATAAACGACTGCATGAGTAACTTCGCTATGAAAGCGGCTCGCGAAGATGCAAAAAGCCCCGCGAACACACAAAAAACCCCGCAAACACGCAAAAAACCCTGCGAACACGCAAAAAACCAAAAGTCCGTAAATTCGCACAAATTCGCGAATTTTGCGGATCGCGAATTTGCAAATCCGCAAATTCGCGGATCGCGAATTCGCAAAATTCTCCCATGCTTGGTTCATCACCACCCCCTTTTCTGAATCGATTTTGGCCACTATAGGTGTGGCAGGGTATACTCAAACATGAGTCCCTTGCTCACTGCACCATCAGGATTCAAGCAAGCCGGGCCGACGACGGCTGAAATGCCAGAAACCGGTCCCCAGAAGCTTGTTTCCTTCCCAGTATAAGAATTGGCTTGGTATTTTGGTTTGCCCTGTTCCCATCATGCACTGGGACAGGAACAGACTAATTTGCATGTAGCCGGGTTCTGAGCTGGGATGGTGCAGTGAGCTAAAACACGGTGATGGATCAAGCCCTGATCTTTGGACTGGGTAAGAGTGGTCTGCTTAATTCAGACACTCTGTTCATCACCACCCCCTTTTCTGAATCGATTTTGTCCACTATAGGTGTGGCAGGGTATACTCAGACATGAGTCCCTTGCTCACTGCACCATCAAGATTCAAGCAAGCCGGGCCGACGACGGCAGAAATGCCAGAAACCGGTCCCCGGAAGCTTGTTTCCTTCCCAATATAAAAATTGGCTCGGTAGTTTGGTTTGCCCTGTTCCCATCATGCACTGGGACAGGATCAGACTAATTTGCATGTAGCCGGGTTCTGAGCTGGGATGGTGCAGTGAGCTAAAAAACGGTGATGGATCAAGCCCTGATCTTTGGACTGGGTAAGAGTGGTCTGCCTAATTCAGACAGTCTGTTCATCACCACCCCCTTTTCTGAATCGATTTTGGCAACTATAGGTGTGGCAGGGTATACTCAGACATGAGTCCCTTGCTCACTGCACCATCAGGATTCAAGCAAGCCGGGCCGACGACGGCTGAAATGCCAGAAACCGGTCCCCGGAAGCTTGTTTCCTTCCCAGTATAAGAATTGGCTTGGTATTTTGGTTTGCCCTGTTCCCATCATGCACTGGGACAGGAACAGACTAATTTGCATGTAGCCGGGTTCTGAGCTGGGATGGTGCAGTGAGCTAAAAAACGGTGATGGATCAAGCCCTGATCTTTGGACTGGGTAAGAGTGGTCTGCTTTATTCAGACACTCTGTTCATCACCACCCCCTTTTCTGAATCGATTTTGGCCACTATAGGTGTGGCAGGGTATACTCAGACATGAGTCCCTTGCTCACTGCACCATCAGGATTCAAGCAAGCCGGGCCCGACGACGGCTGAAATGCCAGAAACCGGTCCCCGGAAGCTTGTTTCCTTCCCAGTATAAGAATTGGCTTGGTAGTTTGGTTTGCCCTGTTCCCATCATGCACTGGGACAGGAACAGACTAATTTGCATGTAGCTGGGTTCTGAGCTGGGATGGTGCAGTGAGCTAAAAAACGGTGATGGATCAAGCCCTGATCTTTGGACTGGGTAAGAGTGGTCTGCTTAATTCAGACACTCTGTTCATCATAAGGGTGGGTGTAAAATCCGTTTCGGGGGCGAATTTGCGGATTTTCCGCGATTTCGCGATCCGCGAATCTCGCGAAATCGTGGTAAAATCCGCGAATCAGCAGGGATGAATTTTCAGCCATGCAAGGGTTACAGCAGCAGGTGCAAAAGTTGAACCTAATTTCTTTGTAACCTTTTACAAAAGGGTTACAAACCAATTAACTTCAACTTGGACACCTGCTGCTAATTGCTTCCTGGCGCCTCGTTGCCTACTTGCAACTATTCTCTGACCCTGCTCTGACCCTTGAAGCAGGGTCAGAGAATAGTTACAAGTAGGCAACGAGGCACCTGTCCAAGGAATTAAACCTCATCAGGAAGCACTTACAGATATAAAAAACAGGAAGAAGGGAGAGGATGGCAAATACACCCATTTTGAGTTGTCAGGAGGGGTTAAACTAAAAGAGACCTTTACAGCACAATTTTCATATGCATTTTGCTAAAAATAAAAAGCTGGATGTTCTGTAGGGGCAACTCAGGAATCTGGCCCTTCAGAGATCCACCCTCTCTTTCTTTCTCTTGTTCTCTCTCTCCCTCTCTCTTTCCCTCTCTTTCTCTCTCTTTCTATCTATCTATCTATCTATCTATCTATCTATCTATCTATCTATCTATCTATCTCTCCCTCTCCCATAAACGACTGCATGAGTAACTTCGCTATGCAAGCGGCTCGCGAAGATGCAAAAAGCCCCGCGAACACACAAAAAACCCCGCAAACACGCAAAAAACCCTGCGAACACGCAAAAAATCAAAAATCCGTAAATTCGCACAAATTCGCGAATTTTGCGGATCGCGAATTTGCAAATCCGCAAATTCGCGGATCGCGAATTCGCAAAATTCTCCCATGCTTGGTTCATCACCACCCCCTTTTCTGAATCGATTTTGGCCACTATAGGTGTGGCAGGGTATACTCAAACATGAGTCCCTTGCTCACTGCACCATCAGGATTCAAGCAAGCCGGGCCGACGACGGCTGAAATGCCAGAAACCGGTCCCCGGAAGCTTGTTTCCTTCCCAGTATAAGAATTGGCTTGGTATTTTGGTTTGCCCTGTTCCCATCATGCACTGGGACAGGAACAGACTAATTTGCATGTAGCCGGGTTCTGAGCTGGGATGGTGCAGTGAGCTAAAACACGGTGATGGATCAAGCCCTGATCTTTGGACTGGGTAAGAGTGGTCTGCTTAATTCAGACACTCTGTTCATCACCACCCCCTTTTCTGAATCGATTTTGTCCACTATAGGTGTGGCAGGGTATACTCAGACATGAGTCCCTTGCTCACTGCACCATCAAGATTCAAGCAAGCCGGGCCGACGACGGCAGAAATGCCAGAAACCGGTCCCCGGAAGCTTGTTTCCTTCCCAGTATAAAAATTGGCTCGGTAGTTTGGTTTGCCCTGTTCCCATCATGCACTGGGACAGGATCAGACTAATTTGCATGTAGCCGGGTTCTGAGCTGGGATGGTGCAGTGAGCTAAAAAACGGTGATGGATCAAGCCCTGATCTTTGGACTGGGTAAGAGTGGTCTGCCTAATTCAGACACTCTGTTCATCACCACCCCCTTTTCTGAATCGATTTTGGCAACTATAGGTGTGGCAGGGTATACTCAGACATGAGTCCCTTGCTCACTGCACCATCAGGATTCAAGCAAGCCGGGCCGACGACGGCTGAAATGCCAGAAACCGGTCCCCGGAAGCTTGTTTCCTTCCCAGTATAAGAATTGGCTTGGTATTTTGGTTTGCCCTGTTCCCATCATGCACTGGGACAGGAACAGACTAATTTGCATGTAGCCGGGTTCTGAGCTGGGATGGTGCAGTGAGCTAAAAAACGGTGATGGATCAAGCCCTGATCTTTGGACTGGGTAAGAGTGGTCTGCTTTATTCAGACACTCTGTTCATCACCACCCCCTTTTCTGAATCGATTTTGGCCACTATAGGTGTGGCAGGGTATACTCAGACATGAGTCCCTTGCTCACTGCACCATCAGGATTCAAGCAAGCCGGGCCCGACGACGGCTGAAATGCCAGAAACCGGTCCCCGGAAGCTTGTTTCCTTCCCAGTATAAGAATTGGCTTGGTAGTTTGGTTTGCCCTGTTCCCATCATGCACTGGGACAGGAACAGACTAATTTGCATGTAGCCGGGTTGTGAGCTGGGATGGTGCAGTGAGCTAAAAAATGGTGATGGATGAAGCCCTGATCTTTGGACTGGGTAAGAGTGGTCTGCTTAATTCAGACACTCTGTTCATCACCACCCCCTTTTCTGAATCGATTTTGGCCACTATAGGTGTGGCAGGGTATACTCAGACATGAGTCCCTTGCTCAATGCACCATCAGGATTCAAGCAAGCCGGGCCAACAACGGCTGAAATGCCAGAAACCGGTCCCCGGAAGCTTGTTTCCTTCCCAGTATAAGAATTGGCTTGGTAGTTTGGTTTGCCCTGTTCCCATCATGCACTGGGACAGGAACAGACTAATTTGCATGTAGCCGGGTTCTGAGCTGGGATGGTGCAGTGAGCTAAAAAACGGTGATGGATAAAGCCCTGATCTTTGGACTGGGTAAGAGTGCTCTGCTTAATTCAGACACTCTGTTCATCACCACCCCCTTTTCTGAATCGATTTTGGCCACTATAGGTGTGGCAGGGTATACTCAGACATGAGTCCCTTGCTCACTGCACCATCAGGATTCAAGCAAGCCGGGCCGACGACGGCTGAAATGCCAGAAACTGGTCCCCGGAAGCTTGTTTCCTTCCCAGTATAAGAATTGGCTTGGTAGTTTGGTTTGCCCTGTTCCCATCATGCACTGGGACAGGAACAGACTAATTTGCATGTAGCCGGGTTCTGAGCTGGGATGGTGCAGTGAGCTAAAAAACAGTGATGAATCAAGCCCTGATCTTTGGACTGGGTAAGAGTGGTCTGCTTAATTCAGACACTCTGTTCATCACCACCCCCTTTTCTGAATCGATTTTGGCCACTATAGGTGTGGCAGGGTATACTCAGACATGAGTCCCTTGCTCACTGCACCATCAGGATTCAAGAAAGCCGGGCCGACGATGGCTGAAATGCCAGAAACCGGTCCCCGGAAGCTTGTTTCCTTCCCAGTATAAGAATTGGCTTGGTCGTTTGGTTTGCCCTGTTCCCATCATGCACTGGGACAGGAACAGACTACTTTGCATTTAGCCGGGTTCTGAGCTGAGATGGTGCAGTGAGCTAAAAAACGGTGATGGATCAAGCCCTGATCTTTGGACTGGGTAAGAGTGGTCTGCTTAATTCAGACACTCTGTTCATCACCACCCCCTTTTCTGAATCGATTTTGGCCACTATAGGTGTGGCAGGGTATACTCAGAAATGAGTCCCTTGCTCTCTGCACCATCAGGATTCAAGCAAGCCGGGCCGACGACGGCTGAAATGCCAGAAACCGGTCCCCGGAAGCTTGTTTCCTTCCCAGTATAAGAATTGGCTTGGTAGTTTGGTTTGCCCTGTTCCCATCATGCACTGGGACAGGAACAGACTAATTTGCATGTAGCCGGCTTCTGAGCTGGGATGGTGCAGTGAGCTAAAAAATGGTGATGGATCAAGCCCTGATCTTTGGACTGGGTAAGAGTGGTCTGCTTAATTCAGACACTATGTTCATCACCACCCCCTTTTCTGAATCGATTTTGGCCACTATAGGTGTGGCAGGGTATACTCAGACATGAGTCCCTTGCTCACTGCACCATCAGGATTCAAGCAAGCCGGGCCGACGACGGCTGAAATGCCAGAAACCGGTCCCCAGAAGCTTGTTTCCTTCCCAGTATAAGAATTCGCTTGGTAGTTTGGTTTGCCCTGTTCCCATCATGCACTGGGACAGGAACAGACTAATTTGCATGTAGCCGGGTTCTGAGCTGGGATGGTGCAGTGAGCTAAAAAACGGTGATGGATCAAGCCCTGATCTTTGGACTGGGTAAGAGTGGTCTGCTTAATTCAGACACTCTGTTCATCCCCACCCCCTTTTCTGAATCTGTTTTCCATATTCTGCATATCCTCTTAATGAAAGAGGGTGGATCTGCCAGGATTCTTGTATGCAGATTATGTCCGCATCCTCCATGAATGTCGCCGCGGTTTGGTTCAAAGCAACCTCCTGAGCCCAGCGACATTCCAAGTCAGGATTTTCAAACTGGCCGAAGACCGACCCCTGCCTGGGGGCTTTGGATGCGCATTGGTCGTGCTTCGATAGGGTGGGCCTGGGGCATTAGGGAAGTAACAGTTAGGATCTGGGATTTAGTGCTAACGGCAACCAAGACCAGTCTTTGCTAGCGCATCCCGAAGTTGCACATATGTGTGTGCCCTGCGTCGGGTAGGTTGTTATCTTGATTGGGGTTCTGATGGTTTGACCTGTGTTTGTGCCACCTTTGGACCCCTGAAGGACGGGCACCGTATTTGGCACGTGGGTGGGGGGAGCATCCGAGCGTAAGTTCTCTCCGGCAGGTTGTACCGTGTTTCCCGTCTGGGAATGCACAGAGTGTATTTTAAGATTAGGGGGTATTTTTGTGCATGCTTAGATTTTATTTTTATACCCCAGCTTTCCAATAGCTTATACTGGCTTTTCAGTGCCTCAGCCATGTCCGGGCTCGTGAAGGTTAACTCTGTGGTTTCATTTTTCTCCTCCACATCTGGCGGCAGGAAGGAGATGGTTCCAATTTCTGTAGTTTTTATTCCCTCCAGCCCTGGAATGTTTGCACAAAGTGTTAGAAGATTACTGCGGTTGAGAATATCCCACCTCCCCTGAGAGACATAATCGGGGTACAGCATTATTTTCCGATCCTGGGATTGGGAGAGGTTTGATTGGCTGACGGAGACCACTGCCTGGCCGCCTATTAGTGATGACTGTACTACGCTAGGTAGAAGGGCGTTTGCCTGCCTGTTTAATCCCATTGACCACTGAAGGGCCACCGTGAATGGTAAGCTGGGTGGGCTATTGTTAGGCGGCATGTTTTCAGTGCCCTTGAGGTCTAGGGCAGCCAGTGGCCCTTGGGGCGCACGGTGCATCGCTGACGTTGATGGGACGATGACCTGAGAGATGTTTGGGCGGGGGGCATATTCGCTTGCAAGGGCTTGAGTCACTTTCACGGAGCTTTGTCCTTGTAGGTCGTTTGCTTGATTTTTTGTTGGTACTGTTGGGGCTGGCTGGGGGGCCGTGAGAGGGCAAACAACCCCGGGATTATTGCTGCGTTGGTAAAGTGAGGAACTTCGAGCATTGGCTCAGTTGTTTCTGATGTTTCAGTGATTACAGCTAGTTTGGTCGTTTCCAGTCTCTCTGTGTGACCTGGAGTATGGTTGCCGGGCCGTAGCCATTCCCGGATGGATCTGGGAGCAAGAGATTTGTTTTTGTTCGCCTTGTTGAATTTTTAAAATTTTTTCTTATTTTTCCTGGATAAACTTTGAAGGTCTAGACTGGTCGATGTGGTGGTATGCTGACGGTCCTGGTTTTTTGTTTTGGTCGGGGTGGTGTTTGTTCTGCTCGTGCTGATCGTAGACGTAGTCGCCCCCCAACGATTTTATCTTCTTTATGAGTTTCTATACTGTAATTTGGCGAGATTTTTGAGCCTTCTATTTTTAGAAAGTCTAGAGCTGGGGCCTGTGCGGTTGGATCCTTGATCTTGCCAGTTTCTTTCTTGAGGTCCTCTATTAGTGTGGTCATGATGTGCGGGAGTTTTTCTAGGTTGTTCAAAATTAGGCTGCATCTACATGACTCAGGCTTAATGTGTGTGCTATCCTGTGCTCTACGGATCGGGGAATTCAGGTGGCCCAATTTGGAGTCGATCCCAGAGATTAGGTTTGCGACCGTTTGTAATATATTTATCTGGGCATCGAGCTTGTCGGCATGCATTATTGCGGCGCCTGTCATAGAAATGATTGTCTCGTTGATCAGGGTTAGATGGTTTACAATCACTGGGGGGCTCTCCCTCCTGTCCGAAATTCTGCACATTGGCGTTGATAGCTGGGCCGTTAAGTCTTGTTCCGGGGGGGTCCAGCTCGAAGGGTTCAGGGACTGGGTGTGCCGGGCCAGTAATTGTGGGATTCCTGCTCCTTCATTGGTTTCATGAGTGCTGCTGAACGCATCAAGCATGTCCTCTCCATTTTCCGAGGCTTTGCTGCATGTGCTGTTGGGTGTGTCAGCTGTGAGGGCCCCGTTTGGGATCATATTCGGTTGAGGATCTTCTGGTGATTGGTGGGTCGGAGTTGTTGTTCTGATGTTATCATACCTTGGTGCGACCCTGTCTGGTGCCTGTACCTTGAGGGGATTTCCACCCTGGAGCGTACTTATTGTTGGTGATAGGGGTAATCCTGGTGCCCGGGTGGCGGAGGGGCTAGGGGTTTGACCGTCCTCGGATGTTTCGGTGGGCGGTATACAGCTTAGGGACATAAACGGTTTGGCTGAACTCGTTACCAGAGGGCACAAGAAGCTTCTTATGTCTCTATTTCCTGGTGGGCAAGTATTGGCTACGTTGACGCCGGAGCAGGGAGTAAGGTTGACTAGGTTATAGCGCTTCCCATCTTGCTCTGCTTGCGATGATGATGGGATCGATGTCACTGCTGGCGCCGGGTGTTCCTGGGAGTCCTGGGAGTCCCCCCTCCAAGAGCCCTTGCCCATGGGAGAAGCCCCCCGCTCCCGGGGGTAGAAAAGTTTTGCCTTCCGTCTCCTGGCTGATCTGTGTGGGCAAGGCTTTTCCTGTGCCTGTAGTAAGGTCGAATTTCTAGTCCTCATTGTTCTTCCCTGTTTTTCCCTGTTTTCCCTGTTGTCTTTTCCTGGTTCGTTAGGCTCGCTGCGATGATGGGGCGGCGGGGAGAGGAGTGGTGTGGGGTCAGCTGCAGGCACCGAATTCCCCAATGCGGGGGGTAACCGTAGTGATCAGGTCCTGCTACCTCTGTCCCAATAAGCTGGCCGGGTGTTGAAAATCTGGCTTTAAACTTGCTCTTGCGCTGCGTGTGCTCCCCTCCCCCAGCCCCCAGCTGTGGGCTGCTGCCTTGCTGCCTTGCTACCTTGCAGCCTTAGTGTTGACTCACCGGCACCCAAGACCTCTTGTCCTCCGGCTCCTGCACCAGCACCAGTTCCTCGCTCTCCCCGGGGGTGGCCGGTTCACTTTTCCTCAATTCGCTGCCCTTCTTTGCATTTAGCTCAGAGCTAAAGTGTCACCGAGCTACTCAGGGGGCCAAACGCTGCAAGCTGTGGCGGTGGCGGTGTTGTTATCACAGCGCTTGGGGCTCGAGACACAGCGCTCACACCTGCCTGTGGCACAACAGCACAACAGCACACGGGGGGCTAAGGGGGGGCAGTGAGGGGGTCAAGATGACAAGAGGCCAAGATGACAGGCTCCCCCCCCTGCTGGTGGTGTTGTTATCACAGCGCTTAGGGCAGCGCTCACACCTGCCAGTAGCCAGTAGCACTTTACAGCACCTTGGTCCTTGCACCTGTCCTGTATCGTGGCTCGCAGGGGAGCAGGCTTGCAAGGGCGGTGGCGGTGGCGATGCTGTTGACTCAGCGCTTGAGGCAGCGCTCACACCTGCTCACGCCTCACGCCTGCACGCCTGCACCGCCGCACCCTGCTCCTCCCCCGCTCGCAGATCATTGCTGGAGCGGCGGACCAGACGCGTTCAGGCTGACAGCCGCGGTCGGGTCAGCAGGCAGGTTGCAAGAGGCGACCGCTACAGGCCCGCGCCTCTCGTGCTTTGGTGAGTCCTCAGTCTCTTCCGTGTGTTCCTAGCGGGTCTCCTTGGTGAGTACGGTGGAGCGGCTAACTCCGCGTCCGTCTCGCTTCAGCGAAGATGGCGTTCTGGCGTTCTAGCGCAACTCACGGGCTCCCTCCAGTGGACAAATCGCCAAACAAGTCAAACATTGCGCAAGGGGCTTGTAAATATGCATCTCTTTTTTGTATATTCTATCTCAATTTATGCCATTAGTAAAATCCTTTACGCATCTCTCACACCATTTCATATTCTTATCAGTGTGCCAATTTTATTACTCTGCATGCATTTTCTGCTTGCAAACATGTCAAACATTGTGCAAGGGGCTTGTAAATATGCCTCTCTTTTTTGTATATTCTATCTCAATTTATGCCATTAGTAAAATCTTTTACCCATCTCTCACACCATTTCATATTCTTGACTGTGTGCCAATTTTATTACTCTGCATGCATTTTCTGCTTGCACCCATGTCCAACATTGTGCAAGGGGCTTGTAAATATGCCTCTCTTTTTTGTATATTCTATCTCAATTTATGCCATTAGTAAAATCCTTTACGCATCTCTCACACCATTTCATATTCTTGTCTGTGTGCCAATTTTATTACTCAACATGCATTTTCTGCTTGCACCCATGTCAAACATTGCGCAAGGGGCTTATAAATATGCCTCTATTTTTTGTATATTCTTTCTCAATTGATGCCATTAGTAACATCTTTTATGCATCTCTCACAGCATTTCATATTCTTATCAGTGTGCCAATGTTATTACTCTGCATGCATTTTCTGCATGCACCCATGTCAAACATTGTGCAAGGGGCTTGTAAATATGCCTCTCTTTTTTGTATATTCTATCTCAATTGATGCCATTAGTAAAATTCTTTACGCATCTCTCACAGCATTTCATATTCTTGTCTGTGTGCCAATTTTATTACTCTGCATGCATTTTCTGCTTGCACCGATGTCAAACATTGTTATGTTATGTTATGTTACGCCCTTTTGTATAGCACTCGAATCACCGGGGGGCATCTCGCCGCTTTACTCACAGTACTCCAGATACGAGGGCAGCACAAGGGGGAAAAAAAGGGAGCCTAGTACAGGAAGGCCTTTAGCATTTACCTAAAATTTAAGTAGGAGGGTATATTTCGTAAGTAGGCTGGAACACTATTCCAGTACTTGGGAGCCAAGAAGGAAAAGGCCAGACCCCCAGATCTGTGGCACCTAATGCGGGGCACCTGGAGGAGCTGGAGTGTACTAGATCTCAAGGAACTACTAGGGGTATACTTTTTTACTTTCCTTTGGAGATACAGGGGGCCCTGTCCCTGGAGAGCACAGTAAGTCAGGCAGAAAATTTAAAAAAAGGCTCTCTGTTTAATCGAAAGCCAGTGCAGCTTTCTTAGTAGGGGACGTGATGATGATCCTGACGGCATATTCAGGACCAACCTGGCCGCCGTGTTCTGAACTACCTGAAGTTTTTTCAAAGAAGTGATTCCGACCTCTGCCAGTAAAGCATTCCCATAGTCCATACGACTAAGGACTAAGGCTTGGGTCAGAGTTTTGCGGTGTTCCGTCGGGACAAAAGGTAGAATTTTCCTCAGTAGCCTAAGCCTGTAGTAACAGGAACCAGAAACTGAGGCTACATGGTCTTGCATAGATAGAGTGTGGTTCAGTTTAATCCCCAAGTTGTTCACACACTGTTTGGGTATTGGTGATAGGCCTAGTTGTCGTAGCCACCAGTACTCCGACCATACTGCTGCGGCTTTCCCTAAAAGCATGACTTCCGTTTTTCCCGGATTTAACTGGAGATGGTTGTCGGTCATCCAGTTGGATATTGCTGTGATTCCTGAGACAAAACGGAGTCTATCTGCTTCCAGGTTCTGACCGATGTTAAATATCAGCTGGGTGTCATCCGCGTACGAAATGACTTCGAACCCCAGAGCTTCCACCACCCTCGCCAAAGGAGCCATTTAGATATTAAACAAGGTGGGGCTAAGGCAGGAGCCCTGGGGAAACCATAAAATTCTCATAAAAAATTCTCATTTTTGCGGGGACATTTAAAAAAAATTAAATCAGCATCCCTATTTAATTTCTACTTTATAAAGTTGTGTATTGCTTCAGGAATTTCCCCAAACTGATTGTAATATCTAGGGATAGCATATCCATAAGGAGACAAGCCGCTTGAGCACGTGAATTCACCTTATATTTTAAAAATATCGGACATAAAAATATTTTCCGTATCGCTAAAATCAATGTGCAATCAAGCAATATGTGCAAAACATCATTTTTTACCCCTAGGCCACATTTGCAAATACCATCTATTTGGATCAATGCTGCTTTTATTTTCCCTTCCGACTTCCAAGGATTAATGCCCACGCGAACCCGTAGGATTTCGTGTCTTAGCCATTTATTGGGCAAAAAATCTAGATATGGAAACAGGTCCTCCCTTTTCCATGTACTTCTTACCCAGTTGACCAACCTTTTCTCCCTCAAATAGTCAAGGTCTTGTGATCTAGAGTATTGGAGCCCTTGTTCTCTAAGCATTCTCTTGGTAAAGACTATGTCCAGGGATGGCTGCGAAAGGCTCAGCTTTAGATGCTCCGCTCCGGAGGGTTTTCCTTACATCCCGTGCCCACACAAGGCTACTCGTTAGGATTTCCTCTCTGCACCATGTTGAGACCTTTTGCATGCCTTCTGGCTCCTGGCGTTTCCAGAATCTCAGTAGGGACATTTGGGTCTTTACATTCTAGGCTATAAGTCCTACCTCTAATCTGATTGCTTGAATCATGGTACTACGAGGTAAAGACAGCAGCATTTTTAAAATCTTTCCTTCTTCCCGATCCCACACCCTTTTGCCACTCAAATAGAGCACTTCTGCACCATACGGGACTTGCAGCAGGATCATTGCTTCAAATGCATTTAACATGGGTCTATGTGACATGTCGCCGTATTCTTTGTTAAATTTTTTTAGACCGCAGACTGAGGAAAAGGCTTTTGCGGCTTATGCCCCCAAGTGAGAACCCCACTTCAATGCACTATCAAACCAAAGGCCTAGGTACTTATATTCGCTTACAATTTTTAATTTATCTTGTCCTAAAAACCAATTAAAATTTTTATTTTTAACACTCTTCCCAAATCGTAAGACCTTTGTTTTTTTCCATGTTTATGGTTAAAAGATTTTTTATCACAGTAATTTTTTAACACATTTAGTTTTCTTTGGCGACCGATTTCGGTTTGGTCAAGGATCACAAGGTCCTCTGCGTATAAAAAACAGGACACTTTATTTCTATTAATACGCGGGCTCGCACTTTCTTCAATTTCCAGCACTGCGGGGAGGTCTGCTAGAAAAATTGAAAAAAGCAGGGGTGCCAACTGGCACCCCTGTCTAAGACCGTTCTTTACAGGTATTTTGCGAGTTAGTGACCCCTTTGTATCTCTAATGACCTGGGCCCAGTTGTCACTGTGTAACTCTTTTAAAATAATTAAATACCATTCGAAATTCCATAATTTTCCAGGACTTCCGAAAGGGTATTACGATCCACCAAATAGAAAGCCGCCCAGAAGTCGAAAAAAGCAACAAAACAGTTTGCCATTTTGCTCTATCGATTTCCTGGCCAATGCCCACAGGGCAAAACAATGATCCCTTGTGGAGTGACATTCTTTAAACCTTCCTTGTTAAACTGGAATAATGGATCTCTGTTCTACCCAATATTTTAATTTACCTAATAGTATTTTCGCAAAAATCTTTTCTCCTATATCTAACAGGTTAACAGCCTGTAATTCTTTGGGGCATATACATCCCCTTTATTGTGTATCGGCCTAATTATTGCACCCTTCCAATTTATGGGAATCTTCCCTTGTTCTAAGATTTCTAAAAACATCTTCGAGAAGAATTCTGCCCACCAGGACTGGTTTGAATTTATTATCAGTGCTGGTAGATTACTTGGGCCAGCTGCTCTTGTTAAGTTCAAAGTCCTTATTGTACTAAGAACATTAGCTATTGAGTAATCTGGTTTTAAGTTCTCTGCTATGCCGCTCCAATCTCTTGCACTCTCATCTTCAATCTCCCTCTCCAGGGAATGTAATTCCTGTAAGTAGTCTTCCCATGCCCCCTCTTCCACTACACAAATCATTAGGGCAACAGAAGATTCTGTAGCTGATTTTATTAGCATCCAGAACTGACGAATCTTCTTAGATTCTATTGTCTCCAATAATTTTCCCCAACACAATTCTTTGTGGGCCCTTTTGCCATTAGGGATAAGTGAGGTATATTCTCTCTTTATTTTTGCAAGATTTTCAGCTCTGGCCTGGTAGAATATTTTGCGTAAACTACGTTCTTGCTTCCATAGTTCTTTTTTCTTATTTAAGCAGTCTATATTAAACCAATTTCCTTGATTTACCTGCCTCCTTTCTTTATCCTAGGGGGCCCTTACATCTATTCTTAATTCTATACTGATACATTTAACTACTTGATCTATTTTGTCAACATACCATGGTAAGTCTTGCCCGCTCACGCATCCTAGGTTAACATTTTGTTGCAGGCGAGTTAACCTTCCTATATAAACATCTGATAACCGAGTAGTTATCTACTTTGGATATTCCATCTCTTGTAATATGACTTTATCGCAAGCAACCTGGGGGGATATTACCAACTCTTATTTTATTAGGTTATGGTCACTACACTCCAAAGGGCTAATCCTAAAATCTGATACTGATTCAAAGTTCCAAGCCAGCATGAAAATGTAATCAATCTGGCAATTTTGAGTCCCATATTTAAAAGTTTTTTTTGCCGGGCAATCTTGAGCTTGCCTGCCATTTAAGCAGAAAAGACGTTTTGACGCTAGGTAATTTCCCAGCTTAACATCATCAGAAGATATTATATTTTCAGAAAACTCTGCTTTTTTAATGTTGTATGAATCAAGAATTTCTGTATACCACAGATCTAACAATTTTGGGTTTAATTTATGATTGAAATCTCCCACCAACTAAATTAAATCATTCCCATATTTATCACATAATTTGTCCAAATCATTCTTAAACTGTCCCAATTCAATCCCATATTCCTCCTGTGAGCCCCATTGCATATAAACATTTAAAATCAATATATGTTCATATTTTTTGTCTGCAAACGTTGTTGAAATCCTACAGGCCAAAAGCCACTTACATGTCACAGGTAACTGGGATACCCTAATCACTAAGTTTGTTGACAATAAAATCAATGAGCCACCTGCCGCAGGGCCAGAGCTAGACTTTATCGCTGGACGATGGATTTGTTGAAACCCTTCAACTACAGGGGGCTCTCAACAAAGCCAGGTCTCTTGTATACAAATGATATCGTTATTTTTCGAGAGCTTTGTTAAAAATTCCTGTTTAAGTGTGTTCCGAGACCATTTATATTACAGGAGACCAGTTTTATGCCATGTGACTGCCCTATTACTAAGCATGGGCGAATTTTGCGAATCTCGCGTTCGCGAATTTTGCGGATTTGCGAACTCGCAATCCGCAAAATCCGCGAATTCTCGCGAATTTGCGGATTTTTTTTTTGTGTTTGCGCGGGTTTCTGCCAGTTCGCGAGGGTTTTGTACAATTTCGCAAATTGCGAACTTACCTGTCGGGTCGCAAGTTTCGCGAACTTGTTGTTTCTAAGTGTCCAGCCTCTTTGGGACACTCTTCTTCATCACTGCCACTCTCTGTCACCACTGTCACTCTCTGACTACTCATGCCACTCTCTGGCCCACCCATGCCACCCTCTGCTTCATCACAGCACCCTCTGGTTGTCCAGGCAGTGTACATTATTGTGGCAACGCAAGCACACCTTCCCTGCCTCAAGTGACCTGAATTAATTTGGGGCTGATTAATGTGTCACAGAATATTTTTTTAGCTGGCACCTGCTTCCTTAGTGCTTCCTGATTAGTGATCTTTTGCACTTGCTAAGTGCTTTCATTGTTTCAAAATTAGTTACAACACCTGCCCTGCCCCAACTGACAATAATGAATTAGGGGCTGATTAATGGATTTGAACTTCCAGCCTGGCTCCTGCTTGTCTCCCTTAGATGTAATTCAGGACCTTTGTGGCATATGTGTAACTATTCTGAGGTTCAGAGCAGGGTCACATAATAGTTGCAACTGGAAACGTAACTCTGGAGGGGCCCCTCAGGAAGCACTACAGGAAATGGCTACTAATGATGAGCCTGAACTTTTGAACCTGGTAAGTAGTTTCAGTTTTGCTAAGATCGTATTTCTGCAATTTTGCACTTATTCGCGGGGCGCGAAGTTGTACTGGGAAGCCGCAAACTCACGCAAACAGTGCGAGCAGTGCGAGCAAAATCCGCTGCTCGCGGATTTGCGGATTTTGCGGGAGATTCGCGAATCTCGCGGATTGCGAATTTACCGAAAATCCGCAAAATCCGCGAGCGAAACGGATTTTCCGCCCATGCTTACCTATTACCTATTCTACATCGCTCAGCATCCCGTTAATTCAGTTCCCTCCATGTAGGGCTGGAAAGGACCTGCGGGGCTTCTACTATAGCTCCAATTTTTCCATGCTTTCATCAGGTCTGAATTATTTATTACTATATTGAAATTTTCCATCCCTTGGTCCACTTCATTTCCAGGTAGCTTTACCTGTCTTTTACCTAGTCCTGCATGGAAAAGTAGGAAAGTTTTCTGTTGCGGAGCATTAAATTCTGGTACAGCCTCTTCTTGGGGCACCAGCCTAATCCCTTCTTTACGTATTTCCTTCTCTGCATTTATCACAACAGCCTGGACCAGGTCAGAATAGAACTGTACTCTATTAAACCCCTTGCCATCCCAAGATGCTTGAAATCCTTTAGATCCTATTCCTTTTAAATTTGGGCAGTGGGCAAATGAGTTAAGAAAGTGGGATCTATTTAAATAGGAACTTTTCTTATTTTTTTTCCCACCCATTCCCACTCTCACTTTTTCGAAATAGAGCCACTTATTCCCTTAAACCTCCTCACCTTCTAATCTAAATCCCCTCGGTAGTATTATGTCTTTCCCCTTCCTCCAGGCTATTACCCCGAAATAACTTATCATTAGGGGAAGTCATAAGGCCAGGAGTTCTTGCTACATTAAGAGGCAATTGGTTTTTATTTTTTAACTACTTATCCTGGTGGATTTGCTTCCTGTTTCAGCTCTCCTTTTTTACTAACATCCTTGCTGGTTTCTCTACAATCCTTCTTGCCATTCCTGCTTCTCTCATTACTTTGAAGGGTTCAAACTTAAATACTTGTTCAGGTACTCCTATACGTTCTTTGTGCTCCTTAGTCATTTTCCTTACTCCTGTATTATCAATTCTTTGTACATTTCTACTTACCGGTTTCACACGTTTTGGAAATCCACAGGTTCTATATCCTCCCCTTCTTTTTACCAGCATTGGCCACCTTGAAACATAAACATCATGATTAGTAGTTGGTAATTCTACATCAAGGTTAACCATCGGAGGAGTCAACATTTCCAACCTCCTCATCCCCCTCCCTCAGCGGGGCCGTCAATACAGGGTCCAATACAGGTCTTAACATTGATGGCATTTGCCCCCTAATGCCATGTAATTCTCCCTCAATTTTAAAAAGGTGCATTTTCTGAGTTTTTCAAATATCCTGGTTCAACATAGTCACTTCCAACAAGCCTTGGAGTGATTTTTGTAACATTAACATTAACTCCAGCATTGAGAAAGCGGGGGTTTCTGCAGATTCCATAATTGGGTCTAAGGATTGGTTTTCACTATTAAAGTCACCAATATTTTCCACATACACTGGTCCCTTGGCTCCATATGAAACCAGACTATCTATTCTGTTAAGCCTTCTATCTGAGCTTTGGGCTGCTTCTTCATTTTTTCTTGATCCCAAGCTTTCTGCTTAATCGGGTGTCTGTGGTCGCAATTGCGGAGATGAGGAAAGTCGAGGTGAAGATATTGCCCCCTATCTCCTATCAAAGACTGTACCGATTGGTTAGCCAGATTTATTGAATCCACCGTGCATTCGTCAAAGATTAGGGAGGAGACCCCTTTCCATGATCCATCCTTCACTACAGATATTCTCATACCTTCATTTTCAACCTATCACACACTTTTCAAATACAGGATATTGACCTAAATTGGGAGCATACACTCTTCTTAACCTATTATACTCTTTCACACAGTTTGCATCTGTAGTAACCTTTGTGTCATCAAAATCAATAAAAAACAAACCAGATAAAGTTCTGACTCGGAACAAAACAACATATGCCATACCCTCTTTAAACATGGTACTTCCAATGTTTACTAAAGCACTGTCTACACTTAAACCTTGAGATTTATGAATAGTCACTGCATATTCCAGAGAAAGTGGAAACTGCTTTCGACGGACATATAAATCTTTAACAAGCAAAAAACTAACTGAACAACGACCAATTTGTTTTACTTTTTCAATCTGATCAAATCTAATTTTTAAAAATTCAATTCCATCTTTATTCTGGTAATTAACAAAATCCACAACTTTGTCCATTGCTCTATTAACTAAACCTTTTTCTACATCCAAATTTCACCTTAAAATTACCAGACAGTTTATACATGCATATAGATTATTTTCTAAACCAGCAGTTTTAGATATCGATTTTTCTAAAGAATCCAATTTTGTTCTTAATTTTTTCTATCAAATTAATAGTGATTCCTTCATGCTCTATTTTATCAATGGCTTCATTTTATTATTTCTTCTTTTTCCAGCTTCAATAGTTAATTGAATATAGAACACCCGTGCAGTGTTGGCATTAAGCAGATTATAGATTTGTTTTCTGCAATTTTCATATATATTTTTTCAGGAACTATATTTTCATTTGGAAACAAATTGGAAAGTTATAGACTCTACAAAACTTGTTTGCCATGTTCTGTTAGTACTCCAATTTTTATATCTTGAAGAATAGTTCCATAATCAACATCATTTGCCTGTCGCATATTTGTAATGAGTTCTTTGTATTCAAAATATGACCAAATATTAACATTTCCAGTGCTACCCAAAGACTTTCTGGTGTATTCATCGGCAAGTGTTTTAAATACTGGTTGTCCTTTTACGGGAGAAAGTTACAGTAGATCTCCAAAAACTGTGACATGTTTTCCTTCAAATAAGACATCGTACTCTGGTTTAAGAATGTTCTGCATTCTTAAATGCATAAAAGCAAGCATTAAGTTTGAGACCATGCTTACCTTATCAATAATCAGAAGTTTCATTTTCTTTAGGACTCTTGAAACTTCACAACAAGCTTCTCCAGATAGCTTGTGATATTCCAATTTGTTTTCATGCTCCACAGGTAGCATAAGTAAACGGTGTAATGTAATTCCTTTAATGTTGTGTGCTGCCAACCCAGTTGGAGCCGTTACAACACAAGACAGATGTGACTCAGTTGTTTTCTGTAGATAACTGGTGATTACTTTAATTAAGAAACTTTTTCCGGTTCCAGTTTGTCCACTCACATACATTCGGATGGGTTGAAATGATGTGCATTCTTTCCTTTCGTGAAGAAATCCATGTTCAATCTGTTGTCTAATTTGATATATTTCTTTCTGTTCAACATTTAGTTGTTCTTCCAACTTTGCTAAGTCCATTATATCTTCTTGAGCTTGATGCATTGCTGTTTCCACCTCATTCATTGCGATTGCTGCTTCATTTTCAACAATTTGTTGTTGTAGTGGATCTTGACTCAGTGGAGTAGAACTTTGACTGTCTTGAGAACTGTCTCTAGCAATCTCAGCTGCAATAGTAGCTTCTTGATCAAATTCATTGTGCAACATTTTCACATAATGTGCAAAACCAGTACACTGTATGTTTTTTTTACAGGCATTGAAATAATCTTGATAACTCTGAAAATCTCCAATTAATTCCAATACTGAATGCCATGGTTTGAACAGTTACAAAAGTGCTAAATAGTAAAATCTCTTTTATCAGCAGTGTCACAACTCAGCTTCTTGTGATTAAATATATTTCCTTTCACCAAATATCCTTTGGAACCAGTCACTGCATATTTTCCATCATTGAAGTGTTCTGTAGTTTTCTGTTTAAAAGTGTAGTTTTGCAGCACTTCATAGAGACATATGTTCTCAAGATGATGACTTCTATGGATAATATGTGTCCAACATATTTGTTTTCACAATATCTGTACTTTCTGGATCTTTTTCGGCTAAATATTCGATTTCTTGTACACATTTAAGTACTCAATAAATGATGTTGCAGTGAGACCTAGACTCACCCAAATGATTCTTCTAGATGTGGAGTATAGACTTGCAGATGATAACCGATCTGAGCATTCATATCCTCTGATTTCTCAATGGAATAACATCTTCAAACTGAAACTGTATAATTTCTTACTTGGTCTCTTCTTGTGCAAAATCTCTTCCCACATTACTTTCAGTTCCGTCTTTTCTGATTTTGTAATATAGGATGTTACATATCGAGCAACAGCAATGGAATTGTCCACAACGTACTGAATATCCATGTTAGCATTCCACATGGACAGAATAACCGGATTTTAATCATTTATGTATTTTGATTCTTCACTTCTCCTCAAATTGTAAGTATTTTTTGGAGACTTTCTTGTGATGGTATGTCGCATAGCTGGCATAAAACTGTTCATTCTTCCTTTGAATAGTACAGGACATGGAAATGCAAAACAAAATTTGGTATAGAACTTATCCTTAGACTTTCATCAACAGTATTTTCCACATCGATGGCTTTGGAATCGTTAGACTTTTTGTTGTAAGTTGTTTTCTTCTGTGCTTTTGGATACAGCACATGTGGCATATTCTTCAATAAAAGACAAAACCGTATCATCGGAATCTGTTAGGAATTTGGGGGCATCCTTGATCCATAACAGCATATGTGTATGAGGAGCACCTCTTGCTTGATACTCCTTTCTCCAAAAGAAATCCACAACTTCTCCAAGAGAAGGATATTTTTTATTGCAGATAAAAGACATCATAGCTTCAAATCTATGATTAAAATACCTGCATACATTAGCAGGATCCAAAGAGCACAATTCTCCAGGTGTCTTGTATTCAATATTTGTTTTATTGGAATTTGCCTCTCGAGGAAATTCAAGTAAATCATCTGAAGCATAATCAGCACAGCTTAGGGTAATGAACCATGTAGGAGTTCCTAAGTTCCTTAGCATACATTAAAATCGAAATCTTGAATCTTCTACATTCAGATGCAGGAATCAGCACAGGTCATTCATCATATCGTCCTCCTTTTCCTGTTGGGAACAACTGCGGAAAACAAGAGCTTCCAAGCTTTCTTACCATACACTCATGGGACCTTCCTTCTATTTTTCATTTGGAATAACTCAATAGTATTCCCCATCACTTCTTTTGAATGAAGTGGATGTAAACTGTAATGTTCATCGATTTCTTCACTTCTGGACATGTCCACTTTTTCAATTTGTTCAATTGACGTTTCAGTATCTTCTGCTAAAAGGTATTTCTTCTTCTCCCATATACACATTTTTATAACACTCATTGTTTTTTATCAAATACAAAGTTGCCTTTTGCACTAATTCCTGCCATATTTTCTTACTTCTATTAGGCATGCCATTAACTAGAATGACCAGTGGTTCATTTTCTACACACTCTACACCAATAGTTTCAATATTTTTCTTTAAATCTAGAGGTAAATATACAACTCTTCCTTTTAATCCTCTCAGTAAACCTGATAGAGGCAATTTACCTGTTTTAGGCTCCTTACGAACAAAAGCCTGAAATGGGTGCACACATTGAATGGGAATAGACTCATAGGTATTTAAATCTATCAGTTATGGAGGAATAGTAACCAACTCTAGATTATTATGGACAGCTCTAGCGGGCATTTTATTCTCATCTAATTTATTATGACAATATTTACAAATACGCTGATCACAACCCAAATCAACACAGTTCTCTACCAACAAATAAGTTGCAAATTCCTTCCACTTTTCTTTATTTTCTCTTTCACTTTTTAAATACAGATCAACAGTCCTAATCTGGGTTTTGTAGTGAGTTCGCCGACAACAAACACAAGAATAATTTGGCCTTCCACCTGAAATTACCTTCAACTTTATAAATTGTTCCTCAATATATTTTGTAGTAGTATGTTGCACATTCTCTTCAACATTTTCTTCTATTAATGTCTCAGTTTCTGCACTCTCTTGTTCAGGACCAAAGTAACAAAACTCAATTTCATCACAAAACTTTTTCACATCTGATACCGACCCACGCAAAAGAGCACTGTTCAACTCATTTAGTTTTAGTGCTGGACTTTTTGCATAATACAATCTTCTGACTAACTTCCGCATTTGAGAATGATGTCCTGCTAACATCCTAAAAGGATAAAAAACACTTTGACATACTTATCTAGAAATTCAAGTCAGAGAATGGCCTTGCAAACCAGTATTTTGTCACGCGCTGCAAGGGGTCGAGACCGTGCAACATATAAATCTTTAATTTAACATTTTTGTGTATTCTCGTATTAAATTGGGTAAAATATCAATAGATTCTTGTTGTACACTACAAATACTACTACAATCCTAAGTGTACACTGGGGCTTTAGGACGTCTGCCTAGAACTTCATCAGCTAACACTTCTGCATTTCTGGAAACGCTTTTCTCTTTCTCAATTGGACAACCAATTCTAACCTCATAAGCTCGACCACTGGTATCAACTGCAGGCAATAAATCCTTTGTCTGAAAATAACTCTCTTCATTAAAGAAAGGCTCTGAACTTGAACTGTGTTTCCATTCACTCCAAAAAAATCACAAAAATTAGTTTTATTAATTACTCTTTTCCTCTTACTTTTTGCCTTCATTAAATGGATTGGTTTATCTACTGATCGAATTATGTTTAAAACTAAAATGAATAGTTTTCTTTTTACTTCAAAAGCCTTTTGAACAATTAATTCAATATGCTTCTTCTTTTTATAAATTAGTTTTCTTTGTCTATATTTTTTCACCTCTTTGAGCAAGTTATGTTTCACTCTATTATAATATTTCTTTACGTATTTCTGTAAACTGATATTGCCTTCTTTTACCATATGTCGTATCTTTTTACTGTAAATTTACTTTTTTTCCTTTCTTGTTATTTTTATTATTTTTTCTGGTTGAATCATTCTTAATAGTTTCCCCATTCTGCCCACTGTTTCTGGGCCTAGAACATTTTGTAATGAATTCCTTAGTTGTCTTACCGGAAGATTGTTTTCTTTTTAACCACATGATGTTGGTCATCCAATACTTGCTTTTGAATTTTCTTAAAATAAATGTCCTGTTGCTGTCTTTTTCTCTTTCTTGATTTTTCAGGCATGATAACTTTATTTTATGATAACTAACAATATCTGTAAAAAATAAACATAAATAAATGTATTTTAATAAATAAATAAATTATACTTCTCTATCACTATACATAGAATTTCTATATAAAAATCATTTAACCACTTTCTTTTCTCATCACTAATTGAAATTTTAATTGAAGGTGTATACATAGCTGTACAGGAATGCAAGGAAAATAACAGGGTGTTTGCTAGAGTGTATGGATACTGACTGAGGAATTGTAGGCCCGAAACACAAGTGTGTAGGTGGTTAGAGGACTACATGCATAGGTCATAGGAGTTTGAAAGAGTCCCTGTCCTACAGCCTGACTCAATGCATGAGTACATAGATACTGACTGAATGATTACAGAAGTATAAGGAGAGACACTGAGTCAATTCATAATTGGTTAAGTTGTACTTCAGTGAATGGATTAGTACATGTAGCTGAAAGGGTCATTCTAGAACTGCAGGAGCAGTGACAGGGTGTTTGCTGGACTGTATGGATACTGACTAGGGTATTTTAGGACTGAAACACAAGTGTAAAGGTTGTTAGAGCAGTACATGCATACTCCATAGGAGTTTGAAGCATCATATGTCCTAAAGCCTGGCTCACAGCATGAGTACATGGATACTGACTGAATGATTACAGTAGTATACAGACACTAAGGATGTCGCACACCTGCAAAGAGACGTCCGGGAACTGCAGGACTCTCGCGCCACCATGGACCACAAGCTTGAAGATTATGAAGGCCGGCTCAGCTCAAACAACCTTCGCATCCTGGGTATTCCGGAGAAATCAGAGGCGCAGGCTCCTGATCTATTCTTCATAATAGAAAGGGCTCACAGTGTCCCGGGCGGCTGTCCCAAACCGGGACTCCCCCACGGCCCATGTTGGCTTGGGTCCTGTATTTCGAAGATAGAGATGTGATGCTCCAGAACACTAGACTCACTGCTCCTCTCCATTATGAAAATGCGTCCATCACCTTTTTCCTGGACTTCACACAAAGAGTTCAGAAGCAACGAAGATCTTTTCTATCATTAAAGCGTGACCTGAGAGAGAGAGAGAGAATTGAAATATTCAATGTTTTTTCCAGCTCGCCTCCGAGTTGAGGCGGATGGAAAGGCATGGTTCTTCAACCGACCGGAGACAGTGATGGAATAGATGGAGTCTCAGGGGAATCGGGGCTCAACAGACCATGGAGGAGGTGACAGTGCGGACACTCAGCCTTCTTGAAGCCGGGACCCGGACAAAGGCCACCTGTCTTGGCAGTGAAAGGGATCTTGAGGCCGGGAGGGCTAGGGAGAGTGAGGTATATGTGTTGTAGCTAAGGGCACTGCTGGTTAATCTATGATTTCATATTTCTAGTTTGTAGTAGGGGGCAACAACTCTTATTGGGGCACGGACATGGAGCCCACTGCTGGTTCCCCACCCTGCTTTTTCTATTCCTTTGAATTTTTCTAGGGCCACAGGTACTCTGCAAGTTTTAGATGGGCAGTTTAGAGCCCGGAGAGCAGGGCAGCAGGGTGGGTGGGTGTTGGGATCGGGTGTTTGATGCGTTTGTTGTTTTTTGCTTTTGAGTCACATCAGCACTGTATTTGACAGAGCGAATGCGGAGGTTTGTCAACTGTACCTTTTAGACGATGGGGGGAAGGGAAGTGAAGGTTCTGAGTTGGAATGTAAACGGGTTGCGGAAAAAATCAAACGGATTGTGGTTCTTCAGTTTCTTAAAAGCCAGGCGCCGGACGTGGTCCTGCTTCATGGTATGCATCTAGTTGGGTACTCATGCAAAGCTCTGCACAGAATGGGGTAAAAATTGGTCGCACACTCAGGGTACTCCTCGGATTCCAGGGGGGTGGGTATTTTGATTCTCAAAGCATTTCCATTGGCAGTGACTTCCACTTTACCATACATTGTGTCTTTTGAATGTAATTTTCAATTTTTTACCTTTGTTTTTATACATTTTTGTGGTTGAAGCATTCTTTACACTTTGCACAATCTGCACACTGTTTCTAGGCTTTGAAAGTTTTTCAATAAATTCTTTTGTTTATCGAGCAACAGCAATGGAATTGTTTGTTTATCGAGCAACAGCAATGGAATTGTCCACAACGTACTGAATATCCATGTTAGCATTCCACATGGACAGAATAACCGGATTTTAATCATTTATGTATTTTGATTCTTCGCTTCTCCTCAAATTGTAAGTATTTTTTGGAGACTTTCTTGTGATGGTATGTCGCATAGCTGGCATAAAACTGTTCATTCTTCCTTTGGATATTACAGGACGTGGAAATGCAAAACAAAATTTGGTATAGAACTTATCCTTAGACTTTCATCAACAGTATTTTCCACATCAATGGCTTTGGAATCGTTAGACTTTTGCCATAAGTTGTTTTCTTCTGTGCTTTTGGATACAGCACATGTGGCATATTCTTCAATAAAAGACAAAACCGTATCATCAGAATCTGTTCCGAATTTGGGGGCATCCTTGATCCATAACAGCATATGTATATGAGGAGCACCTCTTGCTTGATACTCCTTTCTCCAAAAGAAGACTTATTCTTTTTCTCCACATGATGTTGGTCATCCAATACTTGTTGTTGAATTTTCTTCAAATAATAATCCTTTTTCTGTTCTTTTCTCTTTGCTGATTTTTAAGGCATGATGAGCTTATTTTAATGATGATAAATAATATCTCTAAAAAAATAAATGTATATAAATTATTTCAATAAATCTATAAATATTTTGTTTCTAATAATAAACAAACACATTGTATATAAAACATTTAAGCACTTTATTTTATAATCACTAATTGAAATTGTAATTGAAGGTCTGAAAGACAAATGTGTAGGTGGTTACAGTACTCCATGTGTAATGAACAACGGTTTGTACCAGTGAATGTTTTAAATCCTGAAATAATGTATGAGTACTTAGGTACTGACTAAATGATTAGAGTACTGTAAAGAGAAGGCCTGGGTGAATTTATAAGTGGTTGGGTTTTGGCGCATCAAATGGATTAGTACATGGTGTTGAATGGGTCACTAAAGGAGTGCAAGGGGAGTTACAGGGTGTTTGCTGGAGTGTATGGACACTGACTAAGGAATTGAAGTTGTGAACTATAAGTGTGTAGGTGGTTAGAGGACTGCATGCATAGTGGATAGGGGTTTGAAGTAGTATTTGTGCTAAGGCCTGAGTCACTGCATAAGTACTTTGGTACTGACTAAATGATTGGTGTACTGCAAAGAGAATGCCTGGGTGACTTTATAAGTGGTTGGGTTTTGGTGCAGTGACTGGATTAGTACATGGTGCTGAATGGGTCACTAGAGAAGTGCACATGGAGTAACAGGGTGTTTGCTGGAGTGTATAGGTACTGACTGGGGAATTGAAGTTGTGAAAGGTAAGTGTCTAGGTCGTTTGAGGACTACATGCATAGTGGATAGGGGTTTGTAGCAGTCCATGTGCTAAGGCCTGGATCACTACATGAGTACTTGGGTACTGACTCAATGATTAGAGTACTGCAAAGAGAATACCTGGGTGAATTTATAAGTAGTTGCGTTTTGGCACAGTGAATGAATTAGTGCATGGTGCTGAATAGGTCACTAGAGGAGTATAAGTCAAGTGAGAGGGTGTTTGCTGGAGTGTATGATACTGACTGGGGAATTGAAGATGTGAAAGATAACTGTAGCTGGTTAGAGAACTGCATGCACAGTGGATAAGGGTTTGTAGCAGTCTATGTGCTAAGGCCTGGATCACTGCATAAGTACTTGGGTACTGATTCAATGATTAGAGTACCGGAAAAGAGAATGCCTGGGTGAAATTAAAAGTGGTTGGGTTTTGGTGCAGTGAATGGATTAGTACATGGTGCTGAATGGGTAACTAGAAGAGTACATAGGGGAGTGACAGGGTGTTTGCTGCAGTGTATGGACACTGACTGGGGAAATAGAGGTGTGAAAGACAAATAAGTAGGTAGTTAGAGGACTCCATGTATAGTGGTTAGGTGTTTGAAGCAGTCTATGTGCTAAAGCCTGAGTCACTGCATGAGTATTTGGGTACTGACTAAATGATTGGAGTAATGCAAAGAGAATGCCTGGGTGACTTTATAAGTGGTTGGGTTTTGGCACAGTCAATGGATTAGTACTTGGTGCTGAATAGGTCACTAGAGAGTGCAAGTCAAGTGAGAGGGTGTTTGCTGGAGTGTATGGATACTGACTGGGGAATTGAAGATGTGAAAGATAACTGTGTAGCTCTTTAGAGAATTACATGCATAGTGGATAGGGGTTTGTAGCAGTCTGTGTGCTAAGGCCTGGATCACTGCATGAATACTTGGGTATTGATTCACTGATTAGAGTACTGCAAAGTGAATGCCTGGGTGAATTTAAAAGTGGTTGGGTTTTGGCGCAGTGAATGGATTAGTAAATGGTGCTGAATGGGTAACTAGAGGAGTACAAGGGGAGTGACAGGGTGTTTGCTGGAGTGCATGGCCACTGACTGGGGAATTGAAAGTGTGAAAGACAAATGTGTAGGTGGTTAGAAGACTGCATGCATAGTGGACAGGTGTTTGAAGCACTCTATTTGCTAAGGTCTCAGTCAATGCATGAGTACTTGGGTACTGTCTGATTGATTAAAATACTGCAAAGAAACTACCTGGATGAATTTATAAGTGGTTGTGTTTTGGCACAGTGAACGGATTAGTACATGGTGCTGAATGGGTCACTAGAGAAGTGCAAAGGTGTGTAGGTGGTTACATGAATGCATGCATACTGGATAGGTGTTTGAAGAAGTCTATGTGCTAAAGCCTGAATCACTGCATGAGTACTTGGGTACTGACTGAATGACTGGAGTACTGCAAGGAGAATGCCTGAGTGAATTTATAAGTGGTTGGGTTTTGGCGCAATGAATGGATTAGTATATGATGCTGAATGGGTCACTAGAGGAGCAAAAGGGCAGTAGATTTGTAAGCAGTTATGTGTCAGGAAAGAGATTAAATAACCACATGCGTCTGTCACAATGGTTGCAGAAGTGGACACAGACTCTCAGTGTGATTCTAGACAAGCAAGACTATTTCCTGGACTTTAGCAGAAGAAACTCACTAGTCTTGAAGGGGTAAGGTGACTGCATACATTCTACACATTTCACTCCTGCATTCAATTGTGAATGCCTGACTCATTCTGCGAATGCATAAGCAATGACTGGGTTCAAATACTACAGAAATTTGACAACAGGACAGCTTTTTAAGCACTTATGTGTCTGCAAAGACATGAAGTAACCACATGCTTCTGCCACAATGGTTGCACAAGTGCACACAGACTCACACTGTGATTCAAGACAAGTAAGCCTATTCCCTGAACTTTAGCAGGAGAAACTCATTAGTCTGGAAGGGGTAAGTTGACTGCATACATTCTATACATTTCACTACTGCACTTTAGTGTGAATGCCTGACTCATTCTGTGAATGCATAAGCAAACATTGGGTTCAAATACTACTGAAATATGACAACAGGACAGCTTTTAAGCACTTATGTGTCTGCAAAGACAATAAGTATACCTCCATACATCACTACGAGGTCTTTGCCCAAACCCAAAATTCAAACTACGGAACCAACTCCGGAGCCATCAACAAAGAGGAAGCGGGGAGGGGGCCCTCAAAGGCAGAAACATGAAAAATTGCAAAAGACAAATAGGAATGGTGGGACTGCAATTTTAACTCCTCCAATGACAACAAAGCCTCAGTCCGCTACTTCTACCTCTGGTGCTTCAAATTTAGACTCATTAGGTGCTTGCCCTCTCGAAGTTTACGAGGTTTTATGGGACAAAGTGGGGGATTTAATTTCGCCAACCTTATCCCCAATCCTTGATAGACTGACATTGATCGAATCTTTGTACTATTGAGTACTCTCTGGTAAAAATTAATCGCCCTGTGAAATTCTAACAAATGAGTTGTGTAACCCTGTAATTCCTAAGCCCCCATCCGCCATCCCTTCGACATCTAATATAATGCATTTATCAACCAGTGGGAATGGCGTGGTGGGCACTGATCCTGATGTTGCTTTAGTGGCTTTGGCGGTCTGTGCGGGTGAGACAGGAAATACATCTAGCGAATTTGCTCAGCTCATTCCGAGTACCCCAAGGGTGGAGGGAAGTAGACCCTGTGTTAGGACAGCAAGCAATACAATACAAAACCACTCTAACTGTGGTTTAGATAATCAATCTACTACTGACCCTGGGCCTCTTGGTCGAGACACCTCAGCTGTGCAAAATGGATTGGACCATTGCTCAGCCGAAAATGGATCTAGAGTCTTACATCTTCCACCGGCCGCCGCTCCTCTGGTGGTAGTCTTGAGGAATGTACCAACCTTACAAGCTGGGCAGACAGAATCCACTAACCATTTATTGGCCAAAACAATGCACTGGCTCACTGTTCAACTGAAGGAAGTCGGGGTATGGGGCTGGGATAATTGTAATCAAATGATAATGGCCAGACACTCACCGTGGGATGTGTAGTTGCCAATTTTAATAATGAGCATGTTGTTAGACTCCTACTGGAGCACCTAGGGAGTAGACTTTAAGGGTTCCATTCTGGGAAAATCTCCCTCCTCCCCCTAGGGTTCTTCTATAGACCCTGTTACTTTTCCCCGTCAGGGGGGGGAGTTCGATGTGCACCCTACTTAGGTAGACCGTTTGACCTAAACCTAGCTAACAGATATGCTCCTTGCCGGCTTAGATGCATGCGAATGACTGCCTTCTGTAGCTCTACCTGCGATAGAGAACCCTAATATTCATCCTGCTGTTTACCCTGTGATTGACTCAAGCCCTCAGTTAGTAACAACTAGTGGGTTAGTGCATACTGATGATCTGTCACTGATAGAACATGGAGAAGGTTTAGCTCCTAGCACAATATTAAGTTTATTATCATGGAATATTGCTGGCCTTTTATCGAAGACTATCTTTTCTGAATGGTCTACTTTCATAAAGTTCTATGATATCTTTGCCTTTCAGGAGACTTGGTCTTTGAGCACGATTGTCCGTCCAGGCTATTTGGCCTTTGGCAAATCAGCAATTGCAAGTTCTAAAGGGCGTCCCTCTGTAGGATTAATTATCTGGGTAAGACAGCAGGTGGGTTATCAGGTAGAAGAACTAGGGATTAACAACCCAAATATTAGGTTATCAAAATAAACTCTGAATACGAGCCTGAGCTTATATTGATTAATGTCTATGCAAGAGGGATGGTGGGTGGGAAAGCCTCACCAACCATTTCCAGCCTGGACTCCTATAAAAAGTGGATCACTGAAATAATATTGAGGGACAAAATATCGACTTGCCAAAATATCGTGGACAAAATATCGACAGTCAAAATATCGAGTTTGTATCTACAAACAGGTAAGTACAAAAATATCGAGTACAAAATATCGTTTACAATAATATAGATGTAAAAAATATCGACTTTATTAAAAACAGTGTTAAATTAAATTAATATTAAATTTTAATTACTAAAATATACTTAAAAATACTTAAATTAAATTATAATAATTAAATAATAAATGAAAATATGAAAAATAATTTTTTACAATCTTATTTGTTGACCCTGAACCCTAAAATATACCCCTTTACCCAAAAACCCAAAACTGACCCTGAACCCTAAAAATACCCCTTTACCCAAAAACTAAAAACTGACCCTGAACCCTAAAAATACCCCTTTACCCTAAAACTGAAAACTGACCCTGAACCCTAAAAATGCCCCTTTACCCAGAAACTGAAAACTGACCCTGAACCCTAAAAATGCCCCTTTACCCAGAAACTGAAAACTGACCCTGAACCCTAAAAATACCCCTTTACCCAAAAACTGAAAACTGACCCTGAACCCTAAAAATGCCCCTTTACCCAAAAACTAAAAACTGACCCTGAACCCTAAAAATACCCCTTTACCCTAAAACTGAAAACTGACCCAAAACACTAAAAATGCCCCTTTACCCAAAAACTGAAAACTGACCCTGAACCCTAAAAATACTCCTTTACCCAAAATTTATCAATATTATTTAATTACCAAATAATTATTAATTAACAATAACAATAAAGTAAATATATTAGCACATTAGCTGTAATTATTTTAATACTTATTATTATTTTATCCCAATAAATTATTTAACAATAACACAAAATTATATATATTAAAATGTACTCTAATCAATGTAATTAACTAATTACAATTAATTAATTACCAATTAATTACTAATACAAAATATGTACAAAATTATATTAATTAATTAACTAATTATTATTAATTAATTATCAATTAATTATTAATTATAGATATTTACAAACATATATTAATTAATTCATTATTATTAAATTACTTCCCACCCTATTCCCCTATAAACCCACAACCCGCTACAGAATTACATTACGCAATTATTATTAAAAAAAATCATTTAATAAAATGTTTTATAACATTAATACACACTTTTCACACATATTATTACATAAAAATACACTATAAAATATTATATATTATTAAAAATTCGATATTCTTGCTATCTATATTTTATACAGTCGATATTACTTCACTTACCTGAAAAACGATATTTTTGTAGTCGATATTATGTCCAGTCGATATTTTGTCCAGTCTATATTTAAAACTCGATATTATGTCCAGTCGATATTTTGGAGTCGATATTTTGTCTGTGCACCATAAAAAGTCATTGCAAGGGATAAGTAATCATGTCATTGCCGGGGATTTCAGCTGCACGTTTAAGCCACTCGGGTTAGAAGCCTTACTAGTGATGAGGATGTGATTTGGGGTATTCCATCCTTAACGCTCCCACAATTAATAAATGGACAGAGGCAGCCCTACAATTAAAAAGCTTAACACTGGAAAGGGGGCTTCAGACTGTTAATGGAAGATCTAAATCAGATAGTAAAGGTAACTCCACTGTCAACAATGGGCTAAGAAGTAGTAGGATTGACTACTTTTTAATTAATATAGAATTATGGGTAAGGTTATGGGAGATGGAAGTTCTGAAAAAATCAGAGAGCAATCACGACCCCCTGATACTGACACTAGAGGCAATGGGTCGCTCACTGCAGAGGGGTAGCATGGAAATTGTAACGGCAGACGTAATTATGTCCCACGACTGCCATAGACTTAAATGGGCACAGGTCTCAGAAGATGAGGGCACTATGGACCTGATAAAGTCAACACTTGAAGACTCCCTTCTAGCCCTCTCTCATCTTGACATCAATGAGGCTACTCTCCCAGCCCTTACAAAGGATCATGAGGCCCTGTTTTCTAAGTTGAAAACTTTCTTTACAAAAAAACAAAACGTGATCCAATATGCACCCCATCCACAATTCTGCAAAATGGCATGACAGTGCATGTAGGGTAGCCTACAGGCATCTCTCTCAAGCCATAAGGGTGGGATCACCACAGGAGGTTAAGAAATTAATGTCAGAATATAAGGTGACCCAACAAAGGGCAAAGAAGGCCTATGATAAAAATAGATGGAGGGACTTGCTAGATCCAAGCAATGGGAAAAACTGGTGTTGGTTCTGGCAAATAATCTAGTGGGGTAGTGGTAATGCAGGCCCGGTACCAGTTAATATTGTCCCCCCAGACGTCTGAGTCGCACATTATCAGACCCAATTTTCATCGCCCGTAGATAGCATTAGGCATTACGTGTAGTGTCGAGTTCAGTCCTTACCTTTACCCTAGTGGAAATTGAGAGAGCTCTTAATGGTGTTGCAGCAGGTATGACCCCGGGCCCAGATTGTATCCCAGCAGATATATTTAAATCTGACCGGGAGAATTGGCTTAAATATATTCATATTCTAGCCAATGGTCTGGCTAGAGGTGCACCATTCCAGAATCCTGGCGTTGGACTGAAATTATCCCTATTTTAAAGAGGGGGATCGTGCCAGTCCAACTAATTATAGGCCCATACGCCTTATAGACACTCTACAAAAGATTGTGGCTAGATTAGTGCTAAGTAGGGAAAATAGGTGGATAGATGATAACAAAATCCTATCCAGCTATCAAGCAGGATTTCGTTCCCACGCTAGCACTGTCAACCAAGTCTTTAGATTCATGTTGATATATTGGAACATAGTGGTCTTAGCAGGGGGACTCTATATGCAGCATTTCATTTGATTTAGTCTCCCGCTCAAGATGTGGGAGACATTTAAGGAAGCAGGGATGCTCGCTGAGATCTTATCATTTATTATAAAACTACATGAGTCTATTCATGCGCATGTCCGATTGGGACTACAGGGTGAGTTAACAGAACGTTTTCCTGTGGAAAAAGGAGTACGGCGGGGTGTGTTTTGGCCCGTACCCTTTTCTCACTGTTCATAAACAATGTTATCTCATACTATACTGACTATCCTATGGATGCTCCTACTCTTGCTGGATCAAGGGTTCTGCTTTTAATGTTTGCAGACGATACTTTAATTTTGTCTAAGACACAATCTGGTCTGTAATGAGCCCTAAATAGATGTAGCTTATTCTGCAATGATCATGATCTAGTATTCAATGTTGACAAGACGAAGTTCATGGTCTTGCACAAACACAAAAGAGTAAAAGCCAGAGTAGAAATGAATAATGCGTCTCTGGAACAAACTGACTCCTTCACATACCTGGGAGTTACTATGGGTAAAAGGATGAATTGGAAGCACAGATAGATCTACTAGTCCTAAGCACAACCAATTAGCATGGGCCCTTTTAAAAGAACACCGGCTATTCCAAACCAAACCAATTGGCCCGGCCCTAACTATTTATCAAGGGAAGGTTAGAGCTTCAATAATTTATGGCGCAGAACTATGGGGTTTCGAAAGCTTAGGTCCATTAGTCCTAGCCCAGAACAAGTTTCTGAGAGCATTGACTGGCCTTCCTCAATCGTCACCTTTTAGACCCTTATTTTTAGATCTAGGTTGCCTTTCCTTTGAGGAGGCTGCAGGTTTTAGACCTCTTACTCACTGGTGAACACTCTGCACAACCCCAGAGTTCGCACCCTATGCAAAAGCTGCAAAGTATATTAGAGAAGCTGATGAATCCAATAAAATCATATGGTTACTAAAGGTCAAGGCTACACTGTCTGATATGTCTGATTTGGGGCGCAGCCATTTGTGGGAGAACAGAGACGGGAACTCCTTCCCATCAAAAAAAGATTTTATAGCCTTATATAGGGACATGGTTTGTCAGAAGTCTCTGTCTTTGGTGAATAGTGTTTCCCTAAAGGCCTCTTTTTGGATCATATGAGCGAACATAGGTTGGAGGCCTATTGGTACACCATTACAAGTCCTGGTGACAGAAAACTATTTCACCAATTTAGAGTGGACACCCTCCCCCTAAAATCCTTTACAAAAAAGTGTGGGGACGATCATGATACAAAATGTCACTTCTGCCCATGTCAGGAAGAGACCATACCGCACGTCCTGTTTGTGTGCCCTGCATATAAGGGCTCCCCATCATAAATGGCTCAAGCCGGTTTACAAAAAAATTTGGAACAAAATCTTGCCAAACGGCTTTGTGTATTCTAAAAACAGATACTAGTGAAGTCGTAGTTATTGCCATGGCTAAACTCTTGAGTTGGACTTGGGGTCTTAGAAGGAATAGTTTGCACGGTATTACGTAACCTGATTACATTCTGTGTTGTCATTTTTTTGCTCTCTTTTAAGCTAAATTGCTTAAAATAATGACATGTCTAACTAACCCTTGTGCTATTATGGACTTGAATGTTTTTTTTTACTATGAACCTTTCCTTTTTTTTAAATAATTGCTTTTTATAGTACTGGTACATTTTTAAATCTTAATGGAATTTTAAAATGATATTGCCTTTTAAAACGTTTTAAGTCATTTTATGTCCTTTCATCACATTGTACTGTTTATATGTGTCTTTTATGATTGACTATGATCGCATAAAGACGAAATTGAAATTGACATGAAGTAACCACATGCTTCTGCATACAGACTCACTGTGTAATTCTAGACAAGCAACACTATTCCCTGGACTATAGCAGGAGAAACTCACTAGTCTGCAAGGGGTAAGGTGACGCCATACATTCAACACATTTCACTAATGCACTCTAGTGTGAATGCCTGACTCATTCTGCGAATGCATAGGCAATCACTGGGTTCTTATACTACTGAAATTTCACAACAGGACAGCTTTTAAGCACTTATGTGTCTGCAAAGACATGAAGTAACCACATTCTTCTGCCACAATGGTTGCACAAGTGCACACAGACTCATAGTGTGATTCTAGACAAGCAAGACTATTCCCTGGTCTTTAGCATGAGAAACTCACTAGTCTGGAAGGGGTAAGGTGACTCCATACATTCTACCAATTTCACAACTGCACTCTAGTGTGAATGCCTGACTCATTCTGCGAATGCATAAGTAATCACTGGGTTTGACTACTACTGATATTTGACAACAGGACAAACTCACTAGTCTGGAAGGAGTAAGTTGACTACATATATTCTATACATTTCACTACTGCACTCTAGTGTAAATGCCTGACTCATTCTGCAAATGCATAAGTAATCACTGGGTTTGACTACTACTGATATTTGACAACAGGACAGCTTTATAAGAACTTATGTGTCTGCAAAGACACAACATAACCATATGCTTCTGCCACAATGGTTGCACAAGTGCACACAGATTAACAGTGAGATTCTAGACAAGCAAGACTATTCCCTGGACTTTAGCAGGAGAAACTCATTAGTTTGGAAGGGGTAAGGTGACTACATGCATTCTACACTTTTGACTACTGCACTCTAGTGTGAATGCCTGACTCATTCTGCGAATGCCTAAGTAATCACTCGGTTCTAATACTACTGAAATTTGACCACAGGATAGCTTTTTAAGCACTTAGGTGTCAGCAAAGACATGAAGTAACCACATGCTTCTGCCACAATGGCTGCACAGGAACACACAGACTCACACAGTGATTCTAGACAAACAAGACTATTCCCTGGACTTTAGTAGGAGAAACACAGTAGTCTAATCAAAAACAAAGGCGCCACATACAACACCTCACAAATTAATAACTCACCTTTCAAATTGATTAGTAGATTAAGAAGTATCTGAATCACACACCAGATTGTTTTATACAGAATGTCTGTAGTGCACTGCTCTTAGCAAAATCAAAAAATGGAAAACTTTCCTTCTCATTATGCACACATATACATGTAAATATCAAATCACATTGCTTCCCGGATTAATTCAAAAGCTAACACACATTTCTATTGGTTACACATTTCAACCCTTTCTAATTGACATAACTTTGAACCCTAACCCCATTCTGCTTAATGCCTATTAACACAGTAACAGTTTATAGAACACTCAACTGAACCCACAGGTCACAAGTTCAGCCCACAATGTTGCAAATCCAAACAGCAAGTCTGCTTGACTTTTCAAAATATCAGCTTATGCTATATAATGTTCCTTTCAAACAGTTTTTATTAACCAATAAGAAACATGCTTTTAAAACACACAAATATGCACCCTATTTTTCAGTCGATAACTTTCTCAAACAGCCAATCATTTCTCTTCTTTTTTTAAAACAGCATCTTATCCACCATTTTAGAAACATCTTAGGGGGCATATTTACAATAACTGGCGCATCCCTGCAAATCAGCAGGGATTCACCAGTCATTGTGCGCCACAACTCCGCCATCATGGATGCGCCGCATTTACAATGCGGCACACCATGGGGCAAAAACGGCACAGATGCGTGACGCATCTGTGCCGTAAAAGTGACGCATTTCTGGAGTTGCGTCGCAAGCACGACGCAGCTCCAGCAATGCTCTTGCGGCCCTATCTAGTTAATGCTGCGTCAATCCTTACACCTGCTTCAGGCAGGCGCAGGGTTTTGATGCAGCATGGGCCTAAAAGTCAGCCACTTTTAGGAGGCGTTCCTGCGCCGGAACGCCCCCCCCCCCCGGCACAGGAACGCCTACATGTGGCGCAGGGCAGTACAACGTGCCGCATCTCCCAGATGCGTCACGTTATAAGTACACCCGCACCATGGAGCAGGATTTGCGCCGCCATTGCGCCACTTTGGTGATGCAACTGCGACGTAAATGAGGCGCAAGGGGCTTGTAAATCTGCCCCTTATTTTTCAAACTGCCCATTTCACATACAGACCCCTTCTGAGTACATCCAGAACTCCCTTCAAGATGCTTAGAGTGTGGATTGTGGGACACAGCTATATTTTCTGGAGCCAAACGTATGCTGAAAGCAGAGCTATTGACAAAGATTTAGCTTTGCCAAATGTAGACATTAAATGGATTGGACAGAGAGGATTAACGTGTCACCAATTGATGCCATTGGTTAAATCCTTTTTGCATCTCCAACACCTTGACCTCATAATTGTGCACTGTGGTGGCAATGACCTAGGCACTTTGACTGGGGTAGGTCTGGAAATGCTTAGGAAGGACACCTATGCAGAATTTATGTCACTTTTCCCCCAAACTGCCTTGGTCTATTTTAACATATGCCAAAGACAGAAATGGAACTGGTCCAATCAATGTTGTCCACAGATTGAGAAAGCTAGGAAACATGTCAATAAAGCTGTTTCTGCTTATCTCAGAGATTGTAGAATGGGGTCCATTTACAACAACAATCTGTGCTTTAATATGGACAGCATATATAGGAGAGATGGTGTACATTTTACACATGAGGGTAACAGAGTCTTCCTCAACAACTTTAGACTCTGCATCAATACTTACTTGTAGGTACCAAAATCTCCCAATAAACACAAAGGCTCTTTTTAGAGACACCCAAGATTTAAACACAAAAGCTTGATGTATATTAAAAAATATTACTTTTTTCTGCTTGGAGTTGCGCACCCAGTGTGTTTTGGAGTCACGCACCCAACGCGTTCACACCAGGGGGCCACACTGGCAGTCGTGCACCCAGTGTGTGCACACCAGTGGGCTACGATTAGCTCTGTGCTGGGTGCCTACATACAATGATGTGGACCATGGGGGGAGCCCCAATTCCCCCACAGTCCTGCCGGCTCCCTGCATCCTTCGGGAGCTGGCATTGCTTTTCCATTTGGGGAGCTGTTAACATGCAGAACCCCGTGTGGAAAAGCAATCGGGTTTGCATTTTGAAAGAGAGAGCAGGTTTCCCTTAATACAAAGCCCTGGGGGGTGACAGTCCTCGAGGCTTGGGGGTCCGTAACTTAGTTTATTTTTTTTAAAACAAGCCCCGGGGGTGGCATTTCCTGGGGCTGTGGGGGGTCCATGAGCCCCCAGCAAATATGTAAATAAAGCCCTGGGTATGGCGGTCCCTGGGGATGCAGGGAGGGCTGTGTCCCTCCACACAAATATTTTACAAAGCCTGGGGCTGGCGGTCCCTGGGGCAGTGTGGGGCGATTGGGGCACCCCACACATATTTTTTCAAATGCCCCCGGGACCTGGCCCACCCAGGGGGTTTAATTAAACAAAGCGTGGGAGACCGCGCTTCATTTTTTTAAATTTCTCGGCAGAATCCGCTCACCATGCGCGGATTTTGACGCTTTAAAAAAAAAAAACCTAAGCAGGCCTAGGGGGTCAGGGTATTTCTACCCTGCCCCCTTTTTGCGTTTTGCACACTTCTTTTCATAATTTCTTGTGCCTCAGTTGTACCGAGGCACAAGATGGCTACTAACACTTCCTGGTTTGGAGTGCTGACAGCCAATTACATGAAGCTCGTGATCGGGAGGGTGCGCACAGGGTGTGCACAGGGTGTGTGGATCCACCGCGGCAATAGATATCACTATACTTAATCCTTAATTTCTCAAAAACTACTGAATGGATTTACACCATTTTTTAAAAGGTCGCTATCTGAGCCAAGTAGTACCTTTTTGCCAAACTTGGTGTAATTCCGTTCAGCATTTTTTTCTCTAACAGTGTCTAAAGTTTCCTTTGGGAAAATGATTTTTTACCACTATTTTTTTAATTTCTCCGGAACTACTGAACGGATTTACACCATTTAAAAAAAAAGGCGCTTTCTGAACCAAGGGCTACCTTTTTGCAAATTTTGGTGTAATACCATTCAGCAGTTCGGGCTGTAGCGTGTCTGAAATTTCCTATAGGAAATAAAATGGGGAAAACGTGTTTTGGACCCCCCTTACTTCTCGGCCCCTACTTGACAAATCACCCAGAAACTTTCCAGGTAGGAGTGGACCGGAGCACCCACGAGTTTTGAAAATTTTACGAACATTCGGCAATCGGCGCCAAAGTTATTGCAAATAGAATGTCGCTGATTTCCTATGGAAAATAGGTCCTAACTATGACTACCTACTGGCGACCTCCAGTAGGTAATGTGTATCTATATATATCTATATATATCTATATATTACCTACTGGCGGTCGCCAGTAGGTAGTTATAGTTAGGATTTTTTTCAATGTTAAATCTCAAAATTCTATTTGGAATAACTTTGGCACCGGTTGACGAATCTGCTTGAAAATGTCCTCAAAATGGCCTCTTCGAGCACCGGTCCTTCCCTGAAAGTTTGGGGGGGATTCGTCAAGCAGGGGCCGAGATAAAAGGGAGGTCCCAAAACGCGTTTTCTCCATGTTAATTTCCATAGGGCGGTCGATTTCACTTTTAGCCCTAACGGCTGAATGGATTTCCACCAAACTTTGCAAAATTGTAGGGACTGGTAGCCCGATGTGCCTTTGCTATGTCTCAAGATATGTGCTCCAGTGGATTTTGAGTAATTTAGGTTCAAAAAAATATATATATCTATAGGCGCGCTCCGGTACGCGCACCGGGGAGCGCACCGGGGAGCCACGCGACTTGCGCGCAGAAAGCTGATTGGCTCTTGGGTGTCTGTAAACATTCTAAACAGTCCGGAGCGGCCGCCATCTTGTGTCTCGGTAAAATCGAGACACAAGAGGTGGCAAAAACAAAGGGGGGAATTGACCATAAGGGGGCAGAGTAGACCCCCCCTGACCCCTTATGTTTGATATGGGGGCCATTAAAGGGCCCGCGGGGTCTCAAATTTTATTTTTCTTTTCGATTTTCGCGGGGGAGCGCCCGGTACGCGCACCAGGGAGCGCATCGGGGAGCGTACTATGGGAAAAAAAGAATCACTTTTAAAAATGGTATGCTTATTAATTGTTCTTTTATTTTTTTATTTTTATTTAAGTACCAACCTGTAGGTATCAATGCAGAGTCTATAATTTAATATACATAGTTTCCTTTGTAGATATCTTGCATGTTGTTACAGAAGTTATTGTGGTATATGGAATTCATAACATAGTCTGTCAGGAAAGCTGAAACAACATTGAGGCAGGAGATGATAAAGAGATGTTAAATACACATTGGAGATAATATAGTGGGAGAAAGGAAGTAACTATGAGCAAACTTTCTATGTAACACAATAAAGTTGCACAGTATATTATAAGTCTCACTTTATATTTTAAACATTTTTGATCTACTTGATGAATTACATATAAAAATGAATAATGGCTCGAACAATTTTTGATTATTAAATATAAATTTATTCTTCTGATTCTTTTTCATAATTTAATAAAACTTCTAATAAAATGTTGTCTGGAATCTCTTCATTTACATTCTGTGTTTCCATTGATTGCACACATTCAAGTAATTCAAGGTCCAGAGACTCATCCATAAAGTCAATGTTATCATTTTCAGCATTTTTTCCATCCTGGTTGTTGTTCAAAACAATTTCAAAAGATATATTCTTTTCTCCTTCCATTTTGTTGCTGTAAATTGCATAAAAAATAATTATATCAGTAGAGATAGGGCACTGTTGGGTTTAAGTTCAGACATGTAGTTTGGATTTTTTAACAGTGAATTTATCTTTGGGCAGTGTATGGTATCAGGCTGGAATTTGAAATATAACAAAGAGTATGTGATGAAGCCTAAGTACATTTATAATAATACAAGGGAAGCCTAACTCAATCCATAACTATAACAGAGAAGCCTATTTCAATCCATAACTATTACAGATGGATAGTATATAACTAACAGAATATTTTTTATCAAATTAACTTAAAGTGCACAACATACTTCACTTTCCAAAATAACAACTTACCTTTGAGAAAGCAGTTGAAGTTGTTATTTCTTTTCAAATGTACTTCAGGAAGCAGTAGTCAAAATGGCTGTGTTTCCTTCTCTTTTTTTTTATTTATTCATGTACATAACCAATCAAATGTCAGGAAATAATCGTAGAACATGAAAGAAACTTTTTAATTGGTTGTAAATTCTAACACTTCATATGTGTTTTGGTCATGTAATTTACCTCAGGATATTTAGACAGGCCTGTAGCCTAAATGTCTCAATGGAATTCCACCAAATTTGGGCAAATGGAAGGGACTGCTATGTAGTAGGGCCTATTCTATATTTGATGAAAGTGTCTCCAGTGGTTTTTCTGTAAATTACTTTCCCACCTTTCTTTATGGAGCGCTTACCGGTGCGCGCTCCGGTACGCGCACCGGGAGCGTACCAGAGTCAAATATAAAAAAAAAAGAAAATACTATTTTAAAACAAAAATATTATCTTAATATACAATATAGGGTTCATTTTTAGAAAAACATACCTTTCTCACTTAAAGACATGATTATATATTATAGGTTTGAAGCCCTATAAAAAGTTAAAAATTAGCAGTTAAAAAACCTATGAAATTCACAGAAAAAACCATAGGTTTCACACCAGTTATAGTTAGGAATTAGCATTTAAAAAACCTATGAAATTCACTGAAAAAAACAGAGGTTTCACACCAGTTATAGTTAGGAATTAGCATTTAAAAAACCTATTAAATTCACTGAAAAAAACAGAGGTTTCACACCAGTTATAGTTAGCTGGAAATTTTACTGACATAAAACCATTGAAATTCCCACGTTATAGTTAGTTGGACTCACTATAACTTGCGCGCCTGCAATGCACTGCTGATGACGTCACATATTACATCATTCATGACATGGTCAGTGACATCACTCATGACATCACTGACATCTACATATTCATACACTTCCCTCAGGCATGATCAAATTCTATTGCTATTAGTGTGCAATCATGGTGTGACGTGTACGTACAAATTTTTCACAATTTTCAAAGTCAATTCATGACCTCCAAATTCTATGTACATCTAGGAATCTAAACAATATTTTTAAACTATAAATATTTACACAAAGGGGAGATAAACATGGTAATTTACCGGATCTTTCCTTACGTCATAGTGAAGTACATTCCATATTCTATGATTCCTGATTATTTTACACCAATAATATCCCAATCTCAGATCCTAGTAACGTTGTAACACCTATATATCTTTATAGAAAAAATAATCATGCTCCTCCAATGTGGATGTTTGCTTATCACGATGTTAGCCCATATATATATACATATGCCTTTACAACTTCCCTTGACTCATCAAGTTTAGCGCCAATAATCAATTATTTACATGAATGGATCCAATTAATCAAGTATTTGCATGAATGGATCCAATTGTTCCCTCTCAATTGGTTATTTGTACTTCCCCATCATTTGGGCTTTCATGGAAGGAGTGCAATTAGTTCATAACAAGTGTACATATAGTTCAGCATCCAGGTTGTGTCCATCCGGGTGTTCAGTTCCCATGCCAAGAATCATTCTAGATTCCAGTTTTCGTAACTGTAAAGTACGATCACCACCCCTCTCCGATGGTTTACTCAGTTTGATCCCTGAATATTTCAACAAATCTGGATTGCTGTTGTGATATTTTGCAAAATGTGTGGCCATAGGGTAGCTTGGGTCTCTGTTCTTAATCGCCCTTAGATGTTGTAAGATTCTTAGTTTTAGTTTGTTGATTGTGCTCCCTATGTAAAATTTCCCACATGGGCATTGTAGCCTATAGATCACATATTTTGATTCACAGGTTATGTGATCTCTTATTCTCTCAATTTTGCCATTTCGTAATCTGTACTCTTTTGCATTTGTGCCATGTTCACAGGCCTTGCATTTTGCACACTTCCAAAAGCCTGGCGTTGTCAACCATGTTGATTTTTTGGGGGTTTGTTCCTTTAATGTCAAATGACTTTGGGTTAAGATGTCACGTAATGAGGCAGTTTTCCTATATGTGATGCTTGGATGTTGGGTTAGTTCTTCTCTTAAAGTGTTGTCCACGAGTAATATGTTCCAGTTCTTTTGTAGAGCTTTTTTCATGTCCCTACTTTGTCTGTTGAAATCCATAATTAATCGTGTCTCTTCATCATTTTCGGTTTGCTCATCGTTGTCGCATTTCTTCCTGCTGCCACCAGGAGTCAGAAGGTCAATCCTATTCTTTTAAACCGCTCTGTTTTTTGCAGTGATGATGACTTCTTCTGGGTAGCCTCTTTCTCTGAAGCGTTGTGCCATCCTCTCAATCTCCTCTTTCATATCATTCTCTTCTGAGCAATTTCTCTTTGCCCGTAGCATTTGTCCATACGGGATGCTCCATTTTAAATTAGCTGGGTGTCACCTTGAACTACATTTAAATTCAAGGAAACTCTACTGACATTGGGAACCGATCCCGGAAGGACCCTCTTGGACATGGTATTTATATATATATATATTTATATATATATATATATATATATATATATATATATATATATATATATATATATATATATATATATATATATATATATATATATATATATATATATGTATATCCACATATATATTTCAACCAAAGTGTGTCCCGAGCTCAGGGATGCACTCCATCACAGGCAGATTAATCAAAATCCTTGCATTCAGGGGAGCCAGCAGTTGCATTGCTGAGTTAGTTGTCGCCTAACATGTTTCAGAGCCCCCAGCTCCTTTCTCAAAGGCATTACCCAGCCCCACAACAAAACAAAATGCACTTGTTTTTTTCCCTTTTCTTAAATACCATTTAGTAGGTTACAGCTGAGTCATTTTGCTGAGGATTCTGGTATCCGTAGTGCATTGTGAATTATTATAAAGGAATCCAAGGCAAAATTACGAATACCAGCATTCTTTGAGAAAATACTCACCTGAATCCACTAGAGGGAAATAAAAAATGTATAAATGATGTGAGTCCCTTGGAAGGTATTTGCAGAAGCTGCAGGCAGCCTTTGACAAGGGGGCTGTGGGCCATGAAACGCGTTAGGCAGAAGATACAAAACAGCGTGTAAACTTGCCAGTTCCCCTGAAGAAATTAATTCTGTTGAATTGCCTGACACGTGAGTGCTCCCTCGTGCACAGGACACCTGTGTTTTCATAATTATCACGGCAGCCCGGAGTTGGAGGAGAGCACCCCCCAGAAAAGAATGTGGGGGTGGAGCTAAGGAACCTTTCCTTGACTTTTTCGACATGGCAGGGGTGTTTAAAATGGACTGAGTTAGCAGCACTCTGTGACCCACTGGAGGGTTTTTAAATGCATCATTATTTGTCTGCAACTTCGCAAACCTCACTGAAGGGGTGAAAGGAATCCAAGGTAAAACTACGAATACCAGCATTCTTTGTCAAAATACTCACCTGAATCCACTAGAGGGAAATAAAAAATGTATAAAATGATGTCAGTCCCTTGGAAGTTATTTGAAGAAGCTGCAGGCAGCCTTTGACAAAGGGGCTGGGGGCCCTGAAACGCGTTAGGCAGAAGATACAAAACAGCGTGTAAACTTGCCAGTTCCCCTGAAGAAATTAATTCTGTTGAATTGCCTGCCTCGTGAGTGCTCCCTCATGCACAGGACATCTTTGTTTATATATATATATATATATATATATATATATATATATATATATATATATATATATATATATATATATATATATATATATATATATATATATATTCACTGAAAAAACCATAGGTTATAGACCATATATAGTTAGGAATTCGCATTTACAAAACCTTATTTTACTCACACAAAACCATTGAAATTCCATATATAGTTAGTTGCACTAACTATATATCGCGCACCCGCAATCCACTGCTGATGATGTCACATATTACATCATTCATGACATGGTCAGTGACATCACTGATGACATCACTGATGACATCTCAAATGACATCACTGATGACATCTCAAATGACATCACTGATGACATCACTGATGACATCTCATTTGACATTACTGATCACATCACTGATGATATCATTCATGTGATAATACGATGAACCTCTTCAGACTCTAATATAACCTTAGATACAATCAGTGTAAACAGACACTCACAGACTGTCACTCATCCATGGAGTTACTCACACACCTAGTCAGTCAATCAAAGAATCAATCACACCTCCATTTCCTCAACTATACAGTTATACAAACTTTACTTATTCAAACATATACTAACACATATTAACTCTCTTATACAATCCCTGATACAAGTTCACAATGATCCATACATCCACTCACACATTCACTGGCTCTTATGCACAGTTATTTATATATGTCAACTCTCACATGTACTGTGTTTTACATATGTACTTACTTTGACATGTAGCACTGAGATATCCATTCACTCACCAATACACTCATGCACACAGTCAACCGCCCATACAGCTGTTTCCACATGCACTTTTGAAACCATACATCTAGTGAATCAACTGCTCACACATCTATGCACAGAGTCATACACCTCCCAGCCACCCACACACACACTCAGTCTCCCATACAAATACTTGGGCAACCAATCAATAACCCATATAGTTACTCATATAGCTACTTATCAACACATGCAACAGTTTACAGAACAACAGACATAATGATGCACAAATTAAGACAGTTTAGTCACTAACCCATGCACTCAGTGAGACACATTTAATCACTCACTCATACAGTCAGTCATGCACCTACTAAATCCTTCATCCAGACACTTATACATCCACTCATTCTTCAATATGTAAGACATATTTTAACTTTACAGAAACATACAGTCACTGGATGTTGTCATCAGTGATGTCATCAGTGATGTCATTTGAGATGTCATCAGTGATGTCATCAGTGATGTCACTGACCATGTCATGAATGATGTAATATGTGACATCATCAGCAGTGGATTGCGGGTGCGCGATATATAGTTAGTGCAACTAACTATATATGGAATTTCAATGGTTTTGTGTGAGTAAAATAAGGTTTTGTAAATGCGAATTCCTAACTATATATGGTCTATAACCTATGGTTTTTTCAGTGAATTTTCAAGGTTTTGTAAATGCTAATTCCTAACTATATATGGTCTATAACCTATGGTTTTTTCAGTGAATTTTCAAGGTTTTGTAAATGCTAATTCCTAACTATATATGGTCTATAGCCTATGGTTTTTTCAGTGAATATATATATATACATACATATATAAACATATATCATCTGTATATCTATATAAATACAAACATAAATGCATGCATACATATACTTATATGCATTTTAGGGTTGTTAGGGCGTTTTCGTGTGTATTATGTTGCTTTTTTAGGGCTTTTGGGTCAATTAAGTAGGGTTCCCGGAGCCTAGGGCTGAGGGGCCGGTTCAGTTTCGTGCGTATTGGTGTTGGCAAGGTTTTGAGGGATTTTGGCGGTTTTTGGTCGAGATTTGGCCGTTTTATGGCTTTTTTTGTGTTTGCGGGGGGCGCGTATTCGGGTTGAAATTCGTCCCCGTTCCAGTGGATGGATTGGGCTGATTTTTGGTGAGATGTTAGGGAATCGCTGGAACTAGTGTCCAGCCCAGTTTGAAGCGGATCGGAGCAGTGGAAGTGCTTTAAAGAGCAATTTTTGTGCGGAGTAGCAAATTGTCATGTTATTCAATGGGAGTTTTTGGTGCACATGGAGAAGGTGAATTTGGGGTGTTCCAGTTGCGCTAGAGGGACGGGGCTTGGGTGAGCTGTAGGGAGAGTGGATCGGCAGGTGTGCCGAATTTTTGGGATTTGTTGGCCGAAGGGAAGGGTGTGCTTGGGCAAAGTCGATTTGGTGAAAACGGTGCGTTATTTACATGAAAGTTGAAAAAACACTAATAAAAGCAAAGCTAAAAAGCCACCTCATTACAAACAGAATGGCTTTAACTTAAACGAGGGCGAGATCTATTGCATTTTCAATGCTTGTTTACTTTGGTTCCATCAAGAAGGCATTCAGATGTGTCACACATTTGCCATAAATTCTGAATTTTAGCACTCTAGTTGCACATTAGATCACTGTAGTAAAGCTACTGCTCACCAGGGACGTCTGCTGCTGGTATTCAAAGTGCATGTTTCAGTCTGCATGTCAGAATTTTTTTAATGAAATAGAAGAGGATTTGAGAAGTCACTCAAAATGATCCCTAATTTTTCTTTCTGAAGCACTAATCATACTTTCTATGGCAAAATTAACCCCCTCATGTTGTTCCTTTTTAAATTGAGTGTTTTCAGACTTACCACTTCATTCCAATCAAGATGGCTTCTGGTGTGCCATACTTTTGTCATAAGTAAGACTGTTAGCGCTCTAGTTGTTCTTTAGAACACTCTGGGACATTCTGTCATTGGGCTATACTTGGGGTACATCTGGGTGATATTTGGGCTACATTTAGGCTCTTTTGTCTCTGGTGGCCATCTTGCGAGACTATGTCAGAATTTTTTAATGAAATTGAAGAGGGTTTGAGAAGTCACTCAAAATGTGCCCTAATTTTTCTTTCTGCAGCACTAATCATAATTCATATGGCAAAATATACCCCCTCATTTTGTTCCTTTTTAAATTAAATGTTTTAAGAGTTACCACTTTATTCCAATCAAGATGGCTTCAGGTGTGCCATACCTTTGTAATAAGTAGGACTGTTAGCGCTCTAGTTGTTCTTTAGAACACTCTGGGACATTCTGTCATTGGGCTATACTTGGGCTACATCTGGGTGATATTTGGGCTACATTTGGGCTCTTTTGTCTCTGGTGGCCATTTTGGGAGACTGCATGTCAGAATTTTTTAATGAAATAGAAGAGGATTTGAAAAGTCACTCAAAATGTGCCCTAATTTTTCTTTCTGCAGCACTAATAATACCTTCTATTGCATAATATACCCCCTCATTTTGTTCCTTTTTAAATTAAATGTCTTAAGAGTTACCACTTTATTCCCATCACGATGGCTCCAGGTGTGCTATACCTTTGTAATAAGTAGGACTGTTAGCGCTCTAGTTGTTCTTTAGAACACTCTGGGACATTCTGTCATTGGGCTATACTTGGGCTACATCTGGGTGATATTTGGGCTACATTTGGGCTCTTTTGTCTCTGGTGGCCATTTTGGGAGACTGCATGTCAGAATGTTTTAATGAAATAGAAAAGGATTTGAGAAGTCACTCAAAATGTGCCCTAATTTTTCATTCTGCAGCACTAATCATACTTTCTATGGCAAAATATACCCCCTCGTGTTGTTTCTTTTTAAATTAAATGTTTTAAGAGTTACCACTTTATTCCAATCAAGATGGCTTCAGGTGTGCCATACCTTTGTAATAAGTAGGACTGTTAGCGCTCTAGTTGTTCTTTAGAACACTCTGGGACATTCTGTCATTGGGCTATACTTGGGCTACATCTGGGTGATATTTGGGCTACATTTGGGCTCTTTTGTCTCTGGTGGCCATTTTGGGAGACTGCATGTCAGAATGTTTTAATGAAATAGAAAAGGATTTGAGAAGTCACTCAAAATGTGCCCTAATTTTTCATTCTGCAGCACTAATCATACTTTCTATGGCAAAATATACCCCCTCATGTTGTTTCTTTTTAAATTAAATGTTTTAAGAGTTACCACTTTATTCCAATCAAGATGGCTTCAGGTGTGCCATACCTTTGTAATAAGTAGGACTGTTAGCGCTCTAGTTGTTCTTTAGAACACTCTAGGAGGCTGCAGTAGAACACAAAGGAATCAACTGACAGTCTCTGTCCTTGTTGGATGTACATGTTTTACTGAGAATGTCAGACTTCATTTTCACATGACTGAGAAAGATAATGTGAATTTACAGAAAATATGCTTTCAGTTTAGCTTATAGATCCCCTTCCAAACCACTGTGGGAAAATCATGAGATATTAGTTTTCTTTCAAACAATATTCATGATATCACAGCAGAAGGTTTTTTCACATGGTAAAATCACCTTAGAACCCACCACAATTCCTAAAACGAGTATGGTACCATCAACAAATGATTTATAATGTAACTAAAGTCCTAAAACCCTCTATTAACTACAATGCTTTTTAATGAGGTGCTATCATGTATATTGGTCCCAAGATGGCTGCCAACACTTCTTGGATGAAGTGCTGACAGCCAATCAGATCAGATGTGTGGTTAGGCTCCGCCCAGATATATATATTTTTTTGAACCTAAATTACTCAAAATCCACTGGAGCACATATATTGAGACCCAGCAAAGGCACATCAGGCTAACAGTCCCTACAATTTTGCCAAGTTTCGTGCAAATCCATTCAGCCGTTCGAGCTAAAAGTGAGGCCAACCGCCCTATGGAAATTAACATGGGAAAAATGCGTTTTGGGACCCCCCTTTTTTCTCGGCCCCCCCTTGATGAAACCCCCCCAAATTGTCAGGGGCTGCTCAGAAACAAAATGTTCCATTTTCCTGAAAATTTCAGCCAATTCCGTCCACAAACGCCAAAGTTATTAGACATAGAATTTTCAAAAATCCCATAGAGAAAAAATCCTAACTATATATACCTACTGGCGACCGCCAGTAGGTAATATATATATATATATATATATATATATATATATATATATAACCAAACAAACCTCTCCAGTAAAGAAGACGTCAGCCCACACAGGTAAGTTCAGAGGACCTCCTTTAATGCAGGGAACAAACAGCATAATGCATTTCAGCACAACGTGCCTTCTTCAGATGCCTGATGCTTGTCAAAATAACTTGCATACATCAAATCCAACTTGTAAGAGGATGTATTTCATCCCGCAACCACGAGTTGATTGGCTGCAGTTTCACTTACGGAAGTCCTTATATATATATTAATCTTTAGGGGTGTTATAGTTAGCTAGACATTTCACATGTACAAAACCATTGAAATTCCTCCACTATAAATTACGCACCAGCAATCCACTGCTGATGATGTCACATATTACATCATTCATGACATGGTCAGTGACATCACTGATGACATCTCAAAATGACATCACTGATGACATCATCCAATGAATGTGGTTTGGTTTGATATTTACATAAGTATTATATATATATATATATAGCAATGTGCATTTAAGACTGAGTGGATGTATAAGTGTCTGGATGGAGGATTTAGTAGCACTGTGATTAACTGTCTAAGTGACTAATTTAAAGTGTTTCTCTAAATATATGGGATAGTGATTAAAGAGTGTGAATATCTATATCACTCTATCTCTTGTTGCATAAACTACTATATAGAAGTTGGTTACCAGCTATTTGAAAGTCTACATTACTTATTCATTAGTTAAGTGAATGTTTGTATGGAATAGTAAATGTGTGTGTAGTTGGGTGGGAGGTGTGTGACTGTCCAAAAATGTATAAATAGTTGATTTAGTAGGTATATGAGGTTAAGACTGTATGTGGAAACATTTGTTTGGATGAGTGAATGTCTTCATGGGTGTGGTGATGAGTAAATTATTTCTCAATGATACATGTCCAACAAACTAGAAATATAAAAGGCAGTGTATGTGACAATGGTTGTATACAAATAAGTGTACATAACACTCAGTGAGTGTATGAGTGACTGTATCGAAAACTTTATACATGCAATAGTGCTTTTATAACACACTAAGTATGAGTTACTATCTGAGTTACTATATGAATAATTAAAGTGGTGTTTGTATAAGTGTGTAGCTGAGTAAATGCAAGTATGATCAATTATTTGCATACGTGAGTAGGATGACTGTGTAATGTCGATGTAGGTATATAAGTATATTTAATAGTGTTATATTGATCTTTGTTAGCATGTATAAGTGAATCTGTAGGTAAGTGTTTAGATGTGTGTGTAGATGTAGTAATCACTGAGTGGGTTTTTAGAAACTTGTATTGGTGTGACATTGTAAAGATGCTTTCAGCATACCATCTAACAAGTGGCAAGGATCTCCTACAGGGAATCACTTCAGCTCGGGTATCAATTTTGACAGGTCATCACAAACATTTTTTATATACGTAGCTGAATCACTACAAATACAAACAATATCACTCCAATCTTTGTTGAACTTGGAAAGAACCTTTTTTGCAGAGCATAACAAGTGACACTGTGTTCCATGTTTTCCACAAGTCTGGTGTCACTTCTTCACCACTATCCCAGATGCTTGGTGATATATATACTTGTCACTATACCTTGCATTTAATGTTTAAAGCCTGAGGTGTTGGCAATTCACTTACTATCAATACTGTCCCACTAGAAACTATGGTCTGATGTAATAAGGGCTTTTACCCATTCTCTGTGAGTGAATGTGATGACACACATTAGGAAAGATTTTTAAGAAACTAGCTGTTTTACCTATCAGTGAAAGAATCAAATGCAGCCAAAATATCAAATGTGAGTTTGATATGTCCTGATTCTCTACAGTTTATAAAATAATTAAACTAAACCTAAAACGTGAAACTAAATCCTGCATCTTTAGACCAAAGGCCATAAAACTGAAAAAAGTAAAAGGAAGAAGAAACAGTATTTTAGTGGCATCCCTAAAGAACAAAACTCAAGCAGAATAATGTTAGCCAGTCTTTCTTACTACTAGCTTGTATAACAAAGTTAAATTTTATTGACTCCTTCAGTAAGAACAAAATGACTCACTTTCTTTTTCCTTTCTTTGAATGGCATTTAGTTTGTGGTTGTGCAGGTGTTTTTTCAGTGTTTATATGTTTTCACCGGTGAGGGCTATTTTTCTTTCAGTGGGGTTTTATCAGTTATAGGTTTAAACCTAAAACCCCACAGTCTATCCATAATGTATAATAAGTGGTGAAAGGTTATACTAGTGTATGATGAGATGTATCAGATTGTCACGTGGATGATGTCATCAGTGATGTCATTTGAGATGTCACTGACATGTCATGAATGATGTAATATGTGACATCATCAGCAGTGGATTGCGGGCAAACGAGTTATAGTTAGTACAACTAACTATATCAGAGGAATTTCAATGGTTTTGTATGAGTGAAATGTCCAGCTAACTATAACACCCCTAAAACCTATGGTTTTTCCAGTGAATTTCAAAGGTTTTTAAATGCTAATTCCTAACTATAATAACCCTAAAACCTATGTTGTTTTCAGTGAATTTCAAAGGTTTTTTAAATGCTAATTCCTAACAATATCAGGCCTCAAACCTACTGTTTTTTCTGTGAATTTCGAAGGTTTTTTAAATGCTAATTCCTAACTATAGCATGTCTGAAACCTATGGTTTTTTCTGTGAATTTCAAAGGTTTTGTAAATGACTAATTTTAAATGTATTAATTTACACTATTTATTTTTAGATATTTTATTTTTTATATTACATTATAATTACATTAGACATTACATTACAAAATATACCTTCTCAGAATGCATTACTTTGGTTTAAATACTTTTGAAATAGGCAATAGACTTTTAAGTACAGCAAAAACAGTTGTTGCAATGGGCAACACAATTTCAAATACAATGCAACAATGATCTCAATGTGAATTTCAAGTTAAAGGACTGGATCCTAGATTCAGTCCTTCGACAGCTCCTGTAAACAGTTGAGTAAAAGCATTTTGGTTACAGTCGTGATTTTTAAGGAATATTATTGTATTTAAAAATTGACACAGAAACTTTTTCACATAAACTTACCAATGTTATCCTATGGGAGGAAATTCACTTAGCAGGTAAGTAGTGTTATCATTACTTTTTCCTACTCAGTGGTGGATTCTGGATCCAGCACTGATGCATCTCCTGTAAACAGTTGAAAGAATGCATTTAAGTCATAGAGGCGATTTTTAGGGAATATATGTAGTTTGTGAAAATCAACAATTAGAAAAGTTTCTGGTGAAAACAAGACAATGGATTCCTATGGAAGGAAATACAAGTTACTGGTAAGTACAGTTAGAACTACTTGTCAGGTTCAGTGCTGGGCTAAAAGATGCAGCACTGGGTTTTCGCCTGATAACAGGTCAGTAAATCAGAATTTATTGTTTGGATAATTTTAGGTGAATATTTTAAAGTTCGAAAACTCCACACTTAGAATTTCACAATGTGAAACCAGTCAATGTTAGCCTATGGAAGGAAATTCAAGTTACTGGAAAGTATGGTGTTAGAATTACTTTTCAGGATCAGTACTGTGCTCAAAGATGCAACACTGAGGTCTCTTATGATAACAGGCAAGTAAATTGGAATTCGTAGTACATCTAAGAAGCGCACAGAGCTGCGTAGCAGAGAGATGTAAAAAGGAACGTGGCCTGCACCACCACTCTGCAACGCAGCGCTGTGGCGCTTCCTGGAAGCACCTGGTAGGCTACTTGGTCCCCATGGTAACCCTCAGGTTTGAATTGGATTTTTTTCCCCAACTTAAAATGCACCATGGGGCATGTTTGCACACATCACGTCAGGCACCGTCCCGTCCCTTCACCAATGTGTAAACACACCCTGTCACCATTCTAAGTTGAGAGAAAAAGTCCCCTTCAATTCTAAATGTCCCTAGGGTCAAACTAGCCCACTAGGTACCTCCAGTAAGTGCCACAGAGCTGCGTTACAGAAAGGTGTAAAAAGGGGCGTGGCCTCTGAACACCTGTCTGCAACACAGCTCCCTGGCGCATACTGGAGATACCTGTTGGGATATTTGGCCCTCAGGGACCCTCAGTATTGAAAGAGAATTAATTCCCCAACTTAAAACATGCCACAGGGTGAATTTGCACAGTGGTGAAGGAAGGGGGCATGGCCTGAGGTGATATGTCTGCAAACACACCCTGTGGGGGGTTTTAAGTTAGGGAATTAATTCCCAACAGGTACCTCCAGTATGCGCCAGGAGGCTGCGATGCAGAGAGGTGTTTAGAGGCCATGCCCCTTTTTACAACACTCTGCAACACAGCTCTGTGACGCTTACTGGAGGTACCTGGTGGGCTAGTTGGCCCATAGGGACCCTCAGGATTGACAAGGAAGTAATTCCCTAACTTAAACCGCGCCACAGGGTTTGTTTGCACACATGTAAACTCAGGCCCTGCGCCCTCCCTTCACCACTGTGCACACGCGCCCGTGGCGTGTTTTAAGGTGGAGGATTAACTCCCCTTGAATACTGAGGGTCCCTGGGGTGCAACTAACCCACCAGCTACCTCCAGTCGTTGTTGCAAAGAGGTGTAAAAAGGGGCGTGGCCTCAGAACACCTCTCCGCAACGCAGCTCCCTGGCACATACTGGAGGTACCTAGTGGGCTAGTTGGCCCCCAGGGACCCTCAAGATTGAAGAGGAATTAATTCCTCAACTTAAAACGCACCACAGGGCAGTGGTCTTTGGGTAGTGTAGGGGGTCGTGCTGGGGGTAGTGTTTTAGGGTTTAGGTTAGCGCAGTGGTGTTTGGGTAGTGTAGGGGGTCGTGCCGGGGGTAGTGTTTTAGGGTTTAGGGTAGCGCAGTAGTGTTTGGGTAGTGTAGGGGGTCGTGCTGGGGGTAGTGTTTTAGGGTTTAGGGTAGTGCAGTGGTATTTGGGTAGTGTAGGGGGTTGTGCTGGGGGTAGTGTTTTAGGGTTTAGGGGAGCGCAGTGGTGTTTGGGTAGTGGAGATGGTCATGCCGAGGGTAGTGTTTTAGGGTTTAGGGTAGCGCAGTGGTCAATGGGTACTGTAGGTGGTTATGCTGGGGGTAGATTTAGGGTTTAGGCTAATGCAGTGGTGTTTGTGTAGTGTATGGGGTCGTGCTGGGGGTAGTGTTTTAGAGTTTAGGGTAGTCCAGTGGTGTTTGGGTAGCGTAGGGGTTCGTGCTGGGGTTTGATTTAGGGTTTAGGGTAGTGCAGTGGTGTTTAGGTAAGGTAGGGGGTCATGCTGGGGGTAGATTTAGGGTTTAGGGTAGTGCAGTGGTGTTTGTGTTGTGTTTGTGGGTTCGTGCTGGGGGTAGTGTTTAGGGTTTAGGGTAGTACAGTGTTGTTTGTGTAGTGTAGGGGGTCATGCAGGGGGCAGTGTTTTAGGGTTTATGGTAGTGCAGTGATGTTTTGGTAGTATAGGGGGTCGTGCAGGGGGTAGTGTTTTATGGTTCAGGGTAGTGCAATGGTGTTTGTGTAGTGTAGGGGGTCATGCTGGGGGTAGATAGGGTTTAGGGTAGTGCAGTGGTGTTTAAGTAGTGTAGGAGGTCGTGCTGGGGTAGATTTAGAGTTTAGGGTAGTGCAGTGGTGTATGTGTAGTGTAGGGGTCATGCTGGGGTAGTGTTTTAGGGTAGTGCAGTGGTGTTTGGGTAGTGTAGGGGGTCGTGCTGGGGTAGATGATTTAGGGTAGTGCAATGGTGTTTAGGTAGTGTAGGGGGTCGTGCTGGGGTAGTATTTTAGGGTTTAGGGTAGTATAGTCTTGAATGGGTAGTGTATGGGGTAGTGCTGGGGATAGAATTAGGTTTAGAGTAGTGCAGTGGTGTTTGTGTAGGGTAGGGGGTCGTGCTGGGGGTAGTATTTTAGGGTTTAGGGTAGTGCAGTGGTGTTTGTGTAGTGTATGGGGTAGTGTTTTAGGGTTTATGGTAGTGTAGTTGTATTTGGGTAGTGTAGGGGTTCGTGCTCGGGGTACATTTAGGGTTTAGGGTAGTGCAGTGGTTTTTGGGTAGTGTAGGGAGTCGTGCTTGGGGTAGTGTTTCAGGGTAATGCAGTGGCGTT
>NW_028251390.1:0-74733 GCF_964263255.1 Lissotriton vulgaris | reverse complement strand
GAAAAATGTCGGTGCTGTTTGCGAAGGCTCTGCATATACAGCTTGTTTCGAGGATAATGTGGGCAAGCGTGGGCGCAAAATCTGTTCTGTTCGTGGAATTTACGGATTTTTGGCAAATTTGCGGTCTGGGAATCCCGCGAATTTGCCCACAAATCCGCAAATTCGCAAGCTGGCAGATTTCTTTGCTTGGTGGCACTTAAAAAATACAATATCGCGCGCACTGCGGTGACTTACCGTTGTTTTCCTCCCGGTTTGCGTGTGCTGCGCAATTTTGGATCTTGCAGCGTGATCGCGCAAGAGTTTTTCGACGGCGAGTAGGTCATCGCGGCCCGCCATCTTGCACAGCGCGAGTTTGACAATACGAGTACGTCATAAGGCCCCGCGATCACGAATCGCGGGAGTAAACAATTGCGAACACGTAGATGTGGCGTGCAGCTAACTTCCAGCGGGAGATTTGAACAGCTTGCTTTCCCGAACTTCCAAAAATTGCAATTCTGCACAAGAAATCCACCACAGGCAGCATAAACCTTCTGAAAATGATGATTTTGATCAGAATAACTCATCAGATTGACATTTGGCTGCACTTTTTTGTGCAAGGAGTCCATTTTTGGGTGGGTGGGAGGAAGGATCAATCCGAGCAAGACAGAGCTGGTCCTGATTGGTGGGCACCCACATCCTTGGACTTCCAACTTTTGGCCCCCTGCCCTTGGTCCCCCTCCCTGCCCAGTTAACTCTGTGAAGAGCCTTGGTGTTACCATCTCTAGTGACCTTTCGATGCGGCCGCACATCAACGCTGTTACCTCGGCCTGCTTTTACCATCTCCGCACAATCGGGAAGATCCGAAGGTTCCTATCACCAGAGGCTCTCACCCTTGTTATCATGGCCCTGGTCACCTCACGTTTAGACTATGCCAACTGTCTATACGTGGGGATTCCGGCATACCACCTCCAACGCCTCCAACTGGTGCAAAACCAGGCAGCCAGATTAATTTTTCAGCAGCCCAAACACCAACATGTCACCCCGTTGCTGAAAACCCTACACTGGCTCCCTGTTGCGCAACGCTGCATCTTCAAAATGGGATGTACCATCTTCAAATCTCTCTCTGCCTCTGCTCCTGTCTTTATTTCCCTCTGTTTGCACCCCTATGTTCCCTCTCGACACCTCAGATCCTCTGCTTGCAATCTTCTGATCACTCCTAGGTTCAAACGCAAGAAGCACGGTGGTGCCTGTTTCTCTTTTCTTGCCCCGTCCACTTGGAACTCCTTCCCTCTTTCCATCCGGCTCAGCCCCGACTATTCTTCCTTCCGTAAATCCCTTAAAACATATCTGTTCCGCCTTGCCCATGGCTAGCTGCACCCACCCCCCTGTGCCCTTAACCACTGGTCTTTGAGCGCCAAGAAACCAATTGGTGTATGTGCGCGGTACCAAATTCTTTTAACATAACACATAACAAGGAAGTGCCCCAGAGTCTCCAACTTCCTGTTCCTGTCCAGCAGGCTCCTCCCAGTGCTTTGTCCATGTCCTGGTCACTTTTCATTTGGATCTGGAGCTGGAAGGATTACTTTTTGTGACTGCTGCTGGATATTTGAATGTGAGGACTTTTTGGACTTTGGATCACTTTTGGATTTGAGTTGGTGTTGTTTGTTTGGGGCATTGCAGTTGCTGCAACTACAATTTTAAAACTTTTTCACAACTTAAAAAAATATATATTGTTGGGTAGCCACAGTATCCAGTAGGCCCAGGGTTAGTCATGGGTGCATGATACAACTGTTTCTGTGAGTTTTGATGAACTTAAATCTCATTTATGTCATTGATTGGAACCTAGCAATGCAGTCTGAGAGGGAAGCACGCCATGAGCCGACAAAGGTAGCTAAGCCTAAAAGGAAGGTTCCCTCAATGCTTTCAATTATGGGTGATGAGGACGACGAACAAGAAGTGGTGTATTATTCTGCTGCTGATGAACAGTCTGACAACGACCCAGTCATCACAGTCGTCACTCCAGCCCCTGCAGGCATGCAGCAGACAGACATTTTGACCCTATCCCGAATTGATGCTCAGCGGGATGTGGGCGGCGTGGCACTGGTACCACCGCCAACGCAGTTAACTACTACACCAACACGACCTAGAGCTTCCATATTTGCTCGTCAGAAGGGCCGGCAGGGATCTCCATCCACCATTACCTCAAGTAGTGGTGCTGTAAGTGCACAACAGAGTCAAATTCAGCCACGCCCATCCTCCACTTCATCTGGCATTGAAACTGAAAGTTGCACCTCCATCACCAGCAGACATCTCCAGTCCCCAGTTTGGGACTTCTTTAGTGTTAGCAAAAAGGCAGAAAACATGGTTGTTTGTTCGATTTGTGATATAGTAGTTAGTCGGGGTAAGCTTGGTACCAACTATGGTACCGGAGGCTAGAGAGGTCATCTCCAAAAACACCACACTATCCAGTGGTAGGCGCACCTAAGGAAGATCCAGGAAGCCAAAAGAAAAACAAATCCAAATGTATCCATTCATATTGCATCTGATGATGATGAGGGGCTGATCGTGCAGGGAGGAAGTGAAGAAGCGACAGACATTTTTTCTGGTACACCGAGTACCCCTGGCAGCAGCACTGCAGTGGTAGCGCCCACACCCTCTAACCCAGCAACATGTATGAGCCACACTAAGAGTCTGGGAGAGACACCAATGCGAAAAAGTACATCAATGAGCCTAACTGGTTTGAAGAAGTCTGCATTATCATCATCATCATCATGTAAAGCGGTCCAGACCACCATTAGAAGCATGTTTTGGTCGGAGACGCCATTTGAACGCAACCACCCAATAGCACGTCTGTATAATGCAAAGCTGGCTAAAATGCTAGCGCTGGACCTTCTCCCTTTTTTTTCATGAAAGGTGTGGGTATTCTAGAATTTGTGGCAACAGTCTGCCCTAAATGGAAGGTTCCTAGCCGGTCCTATTTTGCCAGAGTTTCGGTTCCAGCACTACATAAAGATGTGCTGGAGGTGATTGGGGCAGCTTTGCAGAAGAGTGCTGTTCACACTATCCACCTGACAACAGACATGTGGACCAGTTGCAAAGCCCTTGATTACATGTGCATCACTGCACACTGGGTCTCTTTTACATGGGTTTCAGACCAGTTACGTGCAGGTGTTGACCCGGACACAGTTTTTCAAGCTACTCGAAAACATACAACAGTAGCCATGTTTGCCATGGAGAAATCTCATACTGCACAAAACATTTTGGAGGAGTTTAACAGTAAGGTCTTTCAATGGCTGCATCCAAGAAAGCACATGATTGGTTATGTTTCCACGGATAATGGCAGTAATATAGTTAAGGCCATGCATGGGGGTGACTATTTCAGAGTGCCGTGTTTGGCGCACAGTATTAACATTGTTGTGCAAGATTTTCTGAAAAAAGAAAAGACATTCAGCAAGTTACTGACCACCTGCCAAAGAATCTGCACACATTTCAGCCATTCTTTTAAGGCCCGGAATTAGCTGAGGAACATGCAACGTGAACGTAGACTGCCAGTCAGAGGACTCATCCAGGAGGTGGTAACACGTTGGAATTCAACCTTCTACATGCTTGAGCATCTGTCTGAGCAGTGGGTGGTAATCAATCAGTATGTCTTTGGACTGGGTTCTTCTATGAAAGACATGTGGCTAGAGTTGGAGGAATGGAAGCTAGTTAAAAGCCTGACAGACATGCTTCGTCCTTTTGAGGCCTTCACGCGTGAAGTCAGCAGGGAGGACTGTACTTTGGGCAAAGCTATCCCATTGTTACGCATTATTATTATTATTATTATATTTAATTTTATAGAGCGCACAGCTACCCTGAGGTTTCCCGGCGCTAAACCAATAAGGAGAGTGTACAGTAGCAGAAATTAAAGATCAAAGAGCCACGTTTTGACATCCCTTCTGAATTTTAGATAGTTGGATTCCGTCCGAAGGGAAAGAGGAAGAGAATTCCACAGGGATGGGGCCAGAAAAGCAAAAGATCGACCTCCCATTCTAGCTCTTTTCGTCCTGGGGATCCGAAGTTTATGTTGGCTAGATGAACGGAGAGTGCGGGAAGGAAGGTACGGATGAATAAGAGATTTCAAATACTGGGGGGCTTTGCCAGTGTTAATTTTGTGTACAAAACAAAGAGCCTTGAATTTGCATCGATTGTCAATGTTTAGCCAGTGAAGACTACGACGGTGCAAGGAAGTGGAGGAATTGTAGGGTAGGTTACAAAGGAGACGGACTGCCATGTTCTGAACCGTTTGTAGTTTTCGAATGACCTCTTTGCCCGCACCCAGGAAGAGAACATTGCCATAGTCGAGGCGAGATGTTATTAGCGCCTGGACTACGGTTTTCTGGGTTTCAAGAGGAAGCATCCAGGTGATTTTCCTCAACCATTTGAGGATAGTTGTGCAAATGGAGGAGACTCTCACGGCATGTTGTCTCATGGACAGCTGATCATCGAATATTATTCCCAGGTTACGAGCAGTTTTCGAAGGGTTGGGAGAGGTGCCCATTTGAACAGGCCAGTGGGAGGGTCCCCATAAGGCAGGATTGTTGCCAAATAGGAGGAGTTCCGTTTTCCCTCCATTCAGTTTTAACTTGTTATTGTACATCCAAGACGCAATATTATTGAGTCCGAGACAGAGGGACGATGTGGTGGAAAGATGACTGGTGGAGAGGGAAAAAATAATCTGTGTGTCATCTGCATATGAGAATATAGAGAGCCCTGCCTGCTCTGCAATATCCGCTAAGGGTCGAACATATAAATTAAAAAGAAGGGGGCTTAGGATAGAGCCTTGTGGGACACCATATGCAGATGTATGAATTTTTGACATAGATGTAGCCGAAAAGACTTGAAATGTCCGAACGGACGCATGCTAGAGCACCAACTGAAGGCGGTGTTTTCAACATTCCGAGAAGATGCTGAAAAGCAAGACGAATATCAGTTGGAGGAGAGGTTATTAAGCTGCCTACTTGATAAAGAAAGGCTGAAAAAAATACATACAGAACAACATTACATTTGTGCCACTATTCTGGATCCACGGTACAAAAAGGCAGTGGCCAGCAAAGCATTCCTTCCTTTTAATGAAGCAGATGTTTCAAAGTACAAACATTGGCTAGCTCTGTCAGCCACTCGGTTTGAAAAAGATCGGCAGAAAATTGAAGGAACAGGCAGAAGTACTACTTAATCAGCAGGACATCCGGCGTCAAGGTCCACTTCTGAATCTGTGGCCGAAGGGAGTCACTTTCCCTCACAGCCGTTAACGACACCAGCAACCGTATCATCATCCTCACCTGCACCAGGCCCAGCCATAATATTGTCGGAAACGGATTGGCTAACTCATCAAGGGTTTGCTCGTTCGAGTGATGCAAAGGTTGCAGATGGTACGCAAAGTGGAGCAACCCTGGAGAACCTTGAGTCGATGGTGCAGGCCTATCTGGATGACCCAACAGAGGTCTTTGTTAATCAGAACCCATTGCTGTATTGGTATGGGAAAAGGCCTCAATGGCGACTGATCACCAACCTGGCTCTAAATTGTTTGTCTTGCCCACTCGCAAGTGTGTCTTCTGAACATGTTTTCAGTGCTGCAGGTGCCATTGTAACTTCAAAAAGGACCCGCCTCTCGCCCAAAAATGTGGAGAGGTTAACAATGATCAAGATGAATCAGCACTTCATACCACCAGATTAAAAAAAATATGTGAATGCACGCAGGAAGAAGAGGACACCGACTTAGGTGACGGAAGTTCTTCTCTGTTAGCTGACCTACTCCCGTCTCAATTCACAGAGTTTGAGGACGAGCTCTACTTCCCTGACACAGAGGCCTGAAAATTACTTCCCTTTTTTTTCGTCCTTATTCACTTTTATTCCTGTGTGTCTTTCTTTGTTTTGCAACTTTTACCACAACAAGACTCTAATCACATAATCACAACAAGTCTATCAGCAGCACTGTCTTCATCTTATTTCCTTATTGATTTGAAGGTGCCGCAGTCTGCATGCCTGAGGTTCACAAGTTCACAACTCAATCATGCTCCTCTATCCTCCTTCTCCAGACTCCCCCTATCCATTTCCCTCAAGGCAGATGGCTGGATTACGTAGAATCAAGAAACTTTGTCTTCGTAGACGAGTCCCCTCAAGTGGGACTGGAATTACTGACTACATGGTGATTGCTGATGGTTACTTCTGAAATTGACAGGAGAGGCTGCCCTGTGGGCCTTCACTTTCAGAAGAAGATGCGGACAAAAAGTGGAACAGGTAATGAATAATGAGTAGATGGCATGCAGTGGACAGCAACGGCTGTCAGGCTCTGATGAAAGCAATTGCTGTTTGTTGTGCATGAAATAAATCATATGTCTTCTGTTATTATTTAATCTTTTACACACTAAATGTAACTCAAGTCTACTCTGCTTTTTTTACCTTGTTTAATTCAAATTGTACTTCAACTGCAGGGGCCACTACGTTGCATTTTCCAATATTGAAAATGTCCTTGGACTCACTGTTTGCCAATATACCATGATGATTGATGAGGAGTGTTGATGATCAAAGTTAAATAATATATCTTTTTTCTTTACAGTCACTCACTGGGATGGATGGATCTTCATCGTCGGTTTACGGAAGAACTATGGCCAATTTGTGAGTGGCAAACAGGTAAACCAGTCTACAACAACTACTACAGCAGAACTACATATCTGTCTACTCGTGGTATGGAGTGGTTGAGGCAGTGTAGTGTTGTTATGCCAGGCAGAGTCTAGACAGCAGTTAATGTAAAATTGGGACTATGTGGCTTGCTGCATAAAATCAGATATGCTTTGTCTGTCTGTGTCAAAGAGCCTAGGTATGCTACATCAGGTTGCTTCACTCAGTGGTGCCTGCCTTGACCGTCTGCATGGCCCTGCCGCAAGCATGGGCCAAAAATCTGCGCCGCTCGCAAAATTTGCAGATTTTCGCTGGCAAATTCGCAATCCGCGAATCTCGCAAAATTGCCTAAAATTTGCAAATTCGCGAGCGGGCAGATATTTTTTTTTTAGGCCAGCTCAGTGTAGGGTTGAGGGCTAGGTTTGAGGGAATTTGTTTTTTTTTTAGGGTTTAGGGCTGTTTTGGGGGTTCAGTGCGGTTTACTAGGGTTTTTGGGTTGAATTTGGTAGGGTTACCGGAGTCTAGGGCTCAGGGCCCGATGCAGGCTCGTTCATAATGATGTTGGCAAGGTTTTAGGGGGGAAAAGGGGTGACCCTGTGTCCCTCAGAACCTGGGTATTGAATAGTTAAACAAGATAGTGATTCTGTCGGGTAAGACAGGTTATTTGAAAGATGCTTATTAATGCAAACCAACACAAGAGCTCTCTGATACACAAAGTCATTTTGAGAAATAAATTCTCAAAATGCAGAGTCATAGGATCAAAGCGTTATTTTATGTAAATTATAACAACATTTCTTCCATTTGTATCCAAATTACTTCATTCAAGGATAACATACAATGCATGGTAAAACCGTCATAAGTGCAATATTGTGACTTTTTGGTAAAGAGGTGCTCAATGAGTGTGACAATATATACAATGTGAGGACATTTGATGTGTACAAATATATACAAGTTGTTTTCAGTGGCCAGATATGATTTTCAACCAAGGATTCCTAAGGTTCCTATTGGGATCCTGGTGGTTCTGGACCTATGGATGCGTCAACGTTTCTCTCATGCGCCCCAGTGGGTGGTCGCGGCAGGTCTTTCTCAAGACAAGATGGGGATGACAGTCTGAAAAGTTAATAAAGACTGTGTATCAGAGAGGCTGGTGTTGCCTATCACATTGCACCAGAGAGTGCTAGAAGGGTTAGTGGTACTCACTTAATCTTCAGACTGGAGAAGCTCAGCCGGAGTGGAGAAGTGTGGCTCACTGGTTAGAGCGGCAGACCCTGATGCAGAGAGATCTGACCCGGGACCAGGGTTCAATTCCCGTTGTGGCAGGGTCTTGGGCTCATTGTCCACAGACCCAATAATTCTCGCCACGGTGCCTACTCTAATCATGGGTACCACTCTGCAACTCTGGGCAATGGCTTGCTTAATCTCCACACTGGCCCTAATCGCTAAGGATGCCTGGCTTCACCTTGGGGTGCCCAGGAGTGGGCGTCTCACAGGAAGAGGCCAGGATGGGTTTAGCAGCGATACAGCGTGGGGACACACTGCTAAGTATAACCAGGCGCTTTATAAGCTCAGTTACTTCTACTACTACTACTACTGATTCAGTGTGGCACAATGGCCCGTCGTATCAATGGAGGAGAATTCATGAACGTAATCACTACAGTGTTTATGCCCAGATGAGTTAGACACTGCTGGGTCAGGAGTGGAGGTGTCTTAAAAATGCACTGCGATTCAAGCAGTCAGATATCCCACACATGAATGAGGGGCGCTTAACTGAGCTTGGCTCATGTGGTAAAGCTGTACATGAAGTAATTGTGACCAGACAACGCACGGTTGGATCATCACAGCGGGCCGAGCGAGTGTTCTAAACAGCTCAGGAAATGAATAGAAGGAACACTCGGTGCTTCGAATGTGAGGACCGGGAGGCAGCATAAGAATAAATTACGTGCTTGTGAGGGACCGTGGAAAATGTCCTTGAGCGGCGTGAAGCGAGTACGGGAAGTGCCGGATTAAACAAGCGTGTGGAAAACCTAGGTGCTTTAATCCACGAGTGCATTAAGCTGTATCACATCCCTTGTTATAATTGGGCGCTGCGGTTCCGGTGATTAGGATTAGCTGCGCGCTTGTAAAAGAACCCAGATAAAGTACTGGAAATGCTGTATTCTACAAGCGTGTGAAAAAACTAGGCGCTTCAATCCACGAGTGTGTTTAGTTAAATCACATCCCTGGTTTGGAAACATGGGTGCTGTAGTTCCGAGGTATGGTAACTTGCAATGGACCATCGTGATTGGATTGATTGTTTTAAAGTGTGAATGGTCCTTACCCTGCTTGGGCGATTCAATCGTTCCCGATAGGAGGTACTCAGTTCCTCTCGCTATCTGCATCCATACGTAGCTGCCAACTCGCGGTTGTGAGGAGCGAGTTTAAGACAGTTCAGTTCCGGCGTGCACGCCAACCGTGTGCATTGCTAGGTACGTAAGTTGCACCCATAGCCACTCCCTTGCATTGGAAGTAGAACTGTTGTTTAAAGACTCTGCATTTTGAGCATTTACTTCTCAAAATTACTTTGCGTATCAGAGAGCTCTTGTGTTGGTTTGTATTAATAAGCATCTTCAAATAATTGGGGTGTTCTAGGTGAGCTAGGGGAATGGTGCTTCTGTGAGTGGTAGGGAGGGGGAATTGGTGGTTGTGCAGGCAATTTGGGAGGAATCGATTGATGGGAAGGGTGTGTTTAGGCTAAGTCGAGGACGGGAAACCCCTGCCAAAGGCGCCCATGTTAATTTTCGATGATTAAGTTTATTTAGGGTGCAATTGGAGTGTGTTGTAGGTGGTTATTAGTGGATTTTCGTAGCTGGAATGAGAGCTGGGAATGTCTAGTTTTGATTGCAAGTGGTTTGAAGAAAATCCATGTTGGAAAAGGTGTGTTTTGGGCCTAGTTTCAGAGTGCGTTTTAGCATGATTTTAATTTCGGCCTCTGCGAGGTAGCAGTATTGCATGTTTTTGGGGGGCTATTTGAGGGTGTTCTAGATTTTTGGGAGTGGGTTTAGGGGTCTGGAAGCACTGCTGGGAAGGTCTAATTTAGATTGCAAGTGGTTTGAAGAAAATCCATGGTGAAAAAGGGGTGTGAGGTAGCAGTATTGCATGTTTTTGGGGGGCTATTTGGGGTGTTCTAGATTTTTGGGAGTGGGTTTATGAGTCTGACAGCACTGCTGGGAAGGTCTAATTTTGACTGCAAGTGGTTTGAAGAAAATCCATCGTGGAAAAGGGGTGTTTTGAGCCTAGTTTCAGGGTGCGTTTTGGCACAATTTTAACTTAGGCTTCTGCAAGGTAGCAGTATTGCATGTTTTTGGGGGGCTATTTGGGGGTGTTCTAGATTTTTGGGAGTGGGTTTAGGGGTCTGGGAGCACTGCTGGGAACGTCTAATTTCGAAAACAAGTACTTTGAAGAAAATCTATCGTGGAAAATGGGTGTTTTGGGCCTAGTTTCAGGGTGCGTTTTGGCACGATTTTAATTTAGGCCTCTGCGAGGTAGCAGTAGTGCATGTTTTTGGGGGCTATTTGAGGGTGTTCTAGATTTTTAGGAGTGGGTTTAGTGGTCTGGGAGCACTGCTGGGAAGGTCTTATTTTGATTGCAAGTGGTTTGAAGAAAATCCATGGTGGAAAAGGGGTGTTTTGGACCTGGTTTCAGGGTGCGTTTTGGCACGATTTTAACTTAGGATTCTGCAAGGTAGCTGTATTGCATGTTTATGGGGGGCTATTTGGGGGTGTTCTAGATTTTTGGGAGTGGTTTAAGGGTTCTGGGAGCACTGCTGAGAAGGTCTCATTTTGATTACAAGTGGTTTGAAGAAAATCCATGGTGGAAAAGGGGTGTTTTGGGCCTAGTTTCAGGGTGCGTTTTGGCACGATTTTAATTTAGGCCTCTGCGAGGTAGCAGTATTGCATGTTTCTGGGGGTTATTTGGGGGTGTTCTAGCTTTGTGGGAGTGGGTTTAGGGGTCTGGGAGCACTGCTGGGAAGGTCTAATTTTGATTGCAAGTGCTTTGAAGAAAATATATGGTGGAAAAGGTGTGTTTTGGGCTTAGTTTCAGGGTGCGTTTGGGCACGATTTTTATAGGCTTCTGCGAGGTAGCAGTATTGCATGTTTTTGGGGGGCTATTTGGGGGTGTTCTAGATCTTTGGGAGTGGGTTTAGGGGTCTGGGAGCACTGCTGGGAAGGTCTAATTTTGATTGCAAGTGGTTTGAAGAAAATCCATGGTGGAAAAGGGGTGTTTTGGGCCTAGTTTCAGGGTGCGTTTTGGCACAATTTTATCTTAGGCCTCTGCGAGGTAGCAGTATTGCATGTTTTTTGGGGGGGCTATTTGAGGGTGTTCTAGATTTTTGGGAGTGGGTTTAAAGGTCTGGGAGCACTGCTGGGAAGGTCTCATTTTGATTGCAAGTCGTTTGAAGAAAATCCATGGTAAAAAAGGGGTGTTTTGGGCCTAGTTTCAGAGTGCGTTTTGGCACGATTTTATCATGAGCCTCTGCGAGGTAGCAGTATTGCATGTTTTTGGGGGGCTATTTGGGGTTGTTCTAGATTTTTGGGAGTGGGTTTAGGGGTCTGGGAGCACTGCTGGGAACGTCTAATTTCGAAAACAAGTACTTTGAAGAAAATCTATCGTGGAAAATGGGTGTTTTGGGCCTAGTTTCAGGGTGCGTTTTGGCACGATTTTAATTTAGGCCTCTGCGAGGTAGCAGTAGTGCATGTTTTTGGGGGCTATTTGAGGGTGTTCTAGATTTTTAGGAGTGGGTTTAGTGGTCTGGGAGCACTGCTGGGAAGGTCTTATTTTGATTGCAAGTGGTTTGAAGAAAATCCATGGTGGAAAAGGGGTGTTTTGGACCTGGTTTCAGGGTGCGTTTTGGCACGATTTTAACTTAGGATTCTGCAAGGTAGCTGTATTGCATGTTTATGGGGGGCTATTTGGGGGTGTTCTAGATTTTTGGGAGTGGTTTAAGGGTTCTGGGAGCACTGCTGAGAAGGTCTCATTTTGATTACAAGTGGTTTGAAGAAAATCCATGGTGGAAAAGGGGTGTTTTGGGCCTAGTTTCAGGGTGCGTTTTGGCACGATTTTAATTTAGGCCTCTGCGAGGTAGCAGTATTGCATGTTTCTGGGGGTTATTTGGGGGTGTTCTAGCTTTGTGGGAGTGGGTTTAGGGGTCTGGGAGCACTGCTGGGAAGGTCTAATTTTGATTGCAAGTGCTTTGAAGAAAATATATGGTGGAAAAGGTGTGTTTTGGGCTTAGTTTCAGGGTGCGTTTGGGCACGATTTTTATAGGCTTCTGCGAGGTAGCAGTATTGCATGTTTTTGGGGGGCTATTTGGGGGTGTTCTAGATCTTTGGGAGTGGGTTTAGGGGTCTGGGAGCACTGCTGGGAAGGTCTAATTTTGATTGCAAGTGGTTTGAAGAAAATCCATGGTGGAAAAGGGGTGTTTTGGGCCTAGTTTCAGGGTGCGTTTTGGCACAATTTTATCTTAGGCCTCTGCGAGGTAGCAGTATTGCATGTTTTTTGGGGGGGCTATTTGAGGGTGTTCTAGATTTTTGGGAGTGGGTTTAAAGGTCTGGGAGCACTGCTGGGAAGGTCTCATTTTGATTGCAAGTCGTTTGAAGAAAATCCATGGTAAAAAAGGGGTGTTTTGGGCCTAGTTTCAGAGTGCGTTTTGGCACGATTTTATCATGAGCCTCTGCGAGGTAGCAGTATTGCATGTTTTTGGGGGGCTATTTGGGGTTGTTCTAGATTTTTGGGAGTGGGTTTAGGGGTCTGGGAGCACTGCTGGGAAGGTCTAATTTTGATTGCAAGTTGTTTGAAGAAAATCCATGGAGGAAAAGGGGTGCGAGGTAGCAGTATTGCATGTTTTTGGGGGGCTATTTGGGGGTGTTCTAGATTTTTTGGAAGTGGGATTAGGGGTCTGGGAGCACTGCTGGGAGGGTCTAATTTTGATTGCAAGTGGTTTGAAGAAAATCCATGGTGGAAAAGGGGTGTTTTGGGCCTAGTTTCAGGGTGCGTTTTGGCACGATTTTATCTTAGGCCTCTGCGAGGTAGCAGTATTGGATGTTTTTGGGGGGCTATTTGGGGGTGTTCTAGATTTTTGGGAGTGGGTTTAAAGGTCTGGGAGCACTGCTGGGAAGGTCTCATTTTGATTGCAAGTCGTTTGAAGAAAATCCATGGTAAAAAAGGGGTGTTTTGGGCCTAGTTTCAGAGTGTGTTTTGGCACGATTTTATCATGAGCCTCTGCGAGGTAGCAGTATTGCATGTTTTTGGGGGGCTATTTGGGGTTGTTCTAGATTTTTGGGAGTGGGTTTAGGGGTCTGGGAGCACTGCTGGGAGGGTCTAATTTTGATTGCAAGTGGTTTGAAGAAAATCCATGGTGGAAAAGGGGTGTTTTGGGCCTAGTTTCAGGGTGCGTTTTGGCACGATTTTATCTTAGGCCTCTGCGAGGTAGCAGTATTGGATGTTTTTGGGGGGCTATTTGGGGATGTTCTAGATTTTTGGGAGTGGGTTTAGGGGTCTGGGAGCACTGCTGGGAGGGTCTAATTTTGATTGCAAGTGGTTTGAAGAAAATCCATGGTGGAAAAGGGGTGTTTTGGGCCTAGTTTCAGGGTCCGTTTTGGCACAATTTTATCTTAGGCCTCTGCGAGGTAGCAGTATTGCATGTTTTTGGGGGGCTATTTGGGGGTGTTCTAGATTTTTGGGAGTGGGTTTAAAGGTCTGGGAGCACTGCTGGGAAGGTCTCATTTTGATGGCAAGTCGTTTGAAGGAAATCCATGGTAAAAAAGGGGTGTTTTGGGCCTAGTTTCAGAGTGCGTTTTGGCACGATTTTATCATGAGCCTCTGCGAGGTAGCAGTATTGCAAGTTTTTGGGGAGCTATTTGGGGGTGTTCTAGATTTTTGGGAGTGGGTTTAGGGGTCTTGGAGCACTGCTGGGAAGGTCTAATTTTGATTGCAAGTTGTTTGAAGAAAATCCATGGAGGAAAAGGGGTGCGAGGTAGCAGTATTGCATGTTTTTGGGGGGCTATTTGGGGATGTTCTAGATTTTTTGGAAGTGGGATTAGGGGTCTGGGAGCACTTCTGGGAGGGTCTAATTTTGATTGCAAGTGGTTTGAAGAAAATCCATGGTGGAATAGGGGTGTTTTGGGCCTAGTTTCAGGGTGCGTTTTGGCACGATTTTATCTTAGGCCTCTGCGAGGTAGCAGTATTGCATGTTTTTGGGGGGCTATTTGGGGGTGTTCTAGATTTTTGGAAGTGGGTTTAGGGGTCTGGGAGCACTGCTGGGAAGGTCTCATTCTGATTGCAAGTGGTTTGAAGAAAATCCATGGTGGAAAAGGGGTGTTTTGGGCCTGGTTTCAGGGTGCGTTTTGGCACGATTTTAACTTAGGATTCTGCAAGGTAGCAGTATTGCATGTTTTTGGGGGGCTATTTGAGGGTGTTCTAGATTTTTGGGAGTGGTTTAAGGGGTCTGGGAGCACTGCTAAGATGATCTGATTTTGATTACAAGTTGTTTGAAGAAAATCCATTGAAGAAAAGGGGTGTTTTGGGCCTAGTTTCAGGGTGCGTTTTGGCACGATTTTAATTTAGGCCTCTGCGAGGTAGCAGTATTGCATGTTTTTGGGTGTTATTTGGGGGTGTTCTAGCTTTGTGGGAGTGGGTTTAGGGGTCTGGGAGCACTGCTGGAAAGGTGTAATTTTGATTGCAAGTGCTTTGAAGAAAATTCATGGTGGAAAAGGTGTGTTTTGGGCTTAGTTTCAGGGTGCGTTTGGGCACGATTTTTATAGGCTTCTGCGAGGTAGCAGTATTGCATGTTTTTGGGGGGCTATTTGGGGGTGTTCTAGATCTTTGGGAGTGGGTTTAGGGGTCTGGGAGCACTGCTAGGAAGGTCTAATTTTGATTGCAAGTGGTTTGAAGAAATCCATGGTGGAAAAGGGGTGTTTTGGGCCTAGTTTCAGGGTGCGTTTTGGCACAATTTTATCTTAGGCCTCTGCGAGGTAGCAGTATTGCATGTTTTTGGGGGGCTATTTGGGGGTATTCTAGATTTTTGGGAGTGGGTTTAAAGGTCTGGGAGCACTGCTGGGAAGGTCTCATTTTGATTGCAAGTGGTTTGAAGAAAATCCATGGTGGAAAAGGGGTGTTTTGGGCCTAGTTTCAGAGTGCTTTTTTGCACGATTTTATCATGAGCCTCTGCGAGGTAGCAGTATTGCATGTTTTTGGGGAGCTATTTAGGGGTGTTCTAGATTTTTGGGAGTGGGTTTAGGGGTCTGGGAGCACTGCTGGGAAGGTCTAATTTTGATTGCAAGTTGTTTGAAGAAAATCCATGGAGGAAAAGGGGTGCGAGGTAGCAGTATTGCATGTTTTTGGGGGGCTATTTGGGGGTGTTCTAGATTGTTTGGAAGTGGGATTAGGGGTCTGGGAGCACTGCTGGGAGGGTCTAATTTTGATTGCAAGTGGTTTGAAGAAAATCCATGGTGGAAAAGGGGTGTTTTGGGCCTAGTTTCAGGGTGCGTTTTGGCACGATTTTATCTTAGGCCTCTGCGAGGTAGCAGTATTGGATGTTTTTGGGGGGCTATTTGGGGGTGTTCTAGATTTTTGGGAGTGGGTTTAAAGGTCTGGGAGCACTGCTGGGAAGGTCTCATTTTGATTGCAAGTCGTTTGAAGAAAATCCATGGTAAAAAAGGGGTGTTTTGGGCCTAGTTTCAGAGTGCATTTTGGCACGATTTTATCATGAGCCTCTGCGAGGTAGCAGTATTGCATGTTTTTGGGGGGCTATTTGGGGTTGTTCTAGATTTTTGGGAGTGGGTTTAGGGGTCTGGGAGCACTGCTGGGAGGATCTAATTTTGATTGCAAGTGGTTTGAAGAAAATCCATGGTGGAAAAGGGGTGTTTTGGGCCTAGTTTCAGGGTGCGTTTTGGCACGATTTTATCTTAGGCCTCTGCGAGGTAGCAGTATTGGATGTTTTTGGGGGGCTATTTGGGGGTGTTCTAGATTTTTGGGAGTGGGTTTGGGGGTCTGGGAGCACTGCTGGGAGGGTCTAATTTTGATTGCAAGTGGTTTGAAGAAAATCCATGGTGGAAAAGGGGTGTTTTGGGCCTAGTTTCAGGGTCCGTTTTGGCACAATTTTATCTTAGGCCTCTGCGAGGTAGCAGTATTGCATGTTTTTGGGGGGCTATTTGGGGGTGTTCTAGATTTTTGGGAGTGGGTTTAAAGGTCTGGGAGCACTGCTGGGAAGGTCTCATTTTGATGGCAAGTCGTTTGAAGAAAATCCATGGTAAAAAAGGGGTGTTTTGGGCCTAGTTTCAGAGTGCGTTTTGGCACGATTTTATCATGAGCCTCTGCGAGGTAGCAGTATTGCAAGTTTTTGGGGAGCTATTTGGGGGTGTTCTAGATTTTTGGGAGTGGGTTTAGGGGTCTTGGAGCACTGCTGGGAAGGTCTAATTTTGATTGCAAGTTGTTTGAAGAAAATCCATGGAGGAAAAGGGGTGCGAGGTAGCAGTATTGCATGTTTTTGGGGGGCTATTTGGGGATGTTCTAGATTTTTTGGAAGTGGGATTAGGGGTCTGGGAGCACTGCTGGGAGGGTCTAATTTTGATTGCAAGTGGTTTGAAGAAAATCCATGGTGGAATAGGGGTGTTTTGGGCCTAGTTTCAGGGTGCGTTTTGGCACGATTTTATCTTAGGCCTCTGCGAGGTAGCAGTATTGCATGTTTTTGGGGGGCTATTTGGGGGTGTTCTAGATTTTTGGAAGTGGGTTTAGGGGTCTGGGAGCACTGCTGGGAAGGTCTCATTCTGATTGCAAGTGGTTTGAAGAAAATCCATGGTGGAAAAGGGGTGTTTTGGGCCTGGTTTCAGGGTGCGTTTTGGCACGATTTTAACTTAGGATTCTGCAAGGTAGCAGTATTGCATGTTTTTGGGGGGCTATTTGAGGGTGTTCTAGATTTTTGGGAGTGGTTTAAGGGGTCTGGGAGCACTGCTAAGATGATCTGATTTTGATTACAAGTGGTTTGAAGAAAATCCATGGTAGAAAAGGGGTGTTTTGGGCCTAGTTTCAGGGTGCGTTTTGGCACGATTTTAATTTAGGCCTCTGCGAGGTAGCAGTATTGCATGTTTTTGGGTGTTATTTAGGGGTGTTCTAGCTTTGTGGGAGTGGGTTTAGGGGTCTGGGAGCACTGCTGGAAAGGTGTAATTTTGATTGCAAGTGCTTTGAAGAAAATTCATGGTGGAAAAGGTGTGTTTTGGGCTTAGTTTCAGGGTGCGTTTGGGCACGATTTTTATAGGCTTCTGCGAGGTAGCAGTATTGCATGTTTTTGGGGTCTATTTGGGGGTGTTCTAGATCTTTGGGAGTGGGTTTAGGGGTCTGGGAGCACTGCTGGGAAGGTCTAATTTTGATTGCAAGTGGTTTGAAGAAATCCATGGTGGAAAAGGGGTGTTTTGGGCCTAGTTTCAGGGTGCGTTTTGGCACAATTTTATCTTAGGCCTCTGCGAGGTAGCAGTATTGCATGTTTTTGGGGGGCTATTTGGGGGTATTCTAGATTTTTGGGAGTGGGTTTAAAGGTCTGGGAGCACTGCTGGGAAGGTCTCATTTTGATTGCAAGTGGTTTGAAGAAAATCCATGGTGGAAAAGGGGTGTTTTGGGCCTAGTTTCAGAGTGCGTTTTGGCACGATTTTATCATGAGCCTCTGCGAGGTAGCAGTATTGCATGTTTTTGGGGAGCTATTTAGGGGTGTTCTAGATTTTTGGGAGTGGGTTTAGGGGTCTGGGAGCACTGCTGGGAAGGTCTAATTTTGATTGCAAGTTGTTTGAAGAAAATCCATGGAGGAAAAGGGGTGCGAGGTAGCAGTATTGCATGTTTTTGGGGGGCTATTTGGGGATGTTCTAGATTTTTTGGAAGTGGGATTAGGGGTCTGGTAGCACTGCTGGGAGGGTCTAATTTTGATTGCAAGTTGTTTGAAGAAAATCCATGGTAGAAAAGGGGTGTTTTGGGCCTAGTTTCAGGGTGCGTTTTGGCACGGTTTTTTCTTAGGCCTCTGCGAGGTAGCAGTATTGCATGTTTTTGAGGGGCTATTTGGGGGTGTTCTAGATTTTTGGAAGTGGGTTTAGGGGTCTGGGAGCACTGCTGGGAAGGTCTCATTTTGATTGCAAATGGTTTGAAGAAAATCCATGGTGGAAAAGGGGTGTTTTGGGCCTGGTTTCAGGGTGCGTTTTGGCACGATTTTAACTTAGGATTCTGCAAGGTAGCAGTATTGCATGTTTTTGGGGGGCTATTTGGGGGTGTTCTAGATTTTTGGGAGTGGTTTAAGGGGTCTGGGAGCACTGCTAAGATGATCTGATTTTGATTACAAGTGTTTTGAAGGAAATCCATGGTAGAAAAGTGGTGTTTTGGGCCTAGTTTCAGGGTGCGTTTTGGCACGATTTTAATTTAGGCCTCTGCGAGGTAGCAGTATTGCATGTTTTTGGGGGTTATTTGGGGGTGTTCTAGCTTTTTGGGAGTGGGTTTAGGGGTCTGGGAGCACTGCTGGAAAGGTCTAATTTTGATTGCAAGTGCTTTGAAGAAAATTCATGGTGGAAAAGGTGTGTTTTGGGCTTAGTTTCAGGGTGCGTTTGGGTACGATTTTTATAGGCTTCTGCGAGGTAGCAGTATTGCATGTTTTTGGGGGGCTATTTGGGGGTGTTCTAGATCTTTGGGAGTGGGTTTAGGGGTCTGGGAGCACTGCTGGGAAGGTCTAATTTTGATTGCAAGTTGTTTGAAGAAAATCCATGGAGGAAAAGGGGTGCGAGGTAGCAGTATTGCATGTTTTTGGGGGGCTATTTGGGGGTGTTCTAGATTTTTTGGAAGTGGGATTAGGGGTCTGGGAGCACTGCTGGGAGGGTCTAATTTTGATTGCAAGTGGTTTGAAGAAAATCTATCGTGGAAAAGGGGTGTTTTGGGCCTAGTTTCAGGGTGCGTTTTGGCACGATTTTAATTTAGGCCTCTGCGAGGTAGCAGTATTGCATGTTTTTGGGGGCTATTTGAGGGTGTTCTAGATTGTTGGGAGTGGGTTTAGGGGTCTGGGAGCACTGCTGGGAAGGTCTTATTTTGATTACAAGTGGTTGAAGAAAATCCATGGTGGAAAAGGGGTGTTTTGGGCCTGGTTTCAGGGTGCGTTTTGGCACGATTTTAACTTAGGATTCTGCAAGGTAGCAGTATTGCATGTTTTTGGGGGGCTGTTTGAGGGTGTTCTAGATTTTTAGGAGTGGTTTAAGGGGTCTGGGAGCACTGCTGAGAAGGTCTCATTTTGATTACAAGTGGTTTGAAGAAAATCCATGGTGGAAAAGGGGTGTTTTGGGCCTAGTTTTAGGGTGCGTTTGGGCACGATTTTTATAGGCTTCTGCGAGGTAGCAGTATTGCATGTTTTTGGGGGGCTATTTGGGGGTGTTCTAGATCTTTGGGAGTGGGTTTAGGGGTCTGGGAGCACTGCTGGGAAGGTCTAATTTTGATTGCAAGTGGTTTGAAGAAAATCCATGGTGGAAAAGGGGTGTTTTGGGCCTAGTTTCAGGGTGCGTTTTGGCACAATTTTATCTTAGGCCTCTGCGAGGTAGCAGTATTGCATGTTTTTTGGGGGGCTATTTGGGGGTGTTCTAGATTTTTGGGAGTGGGTTTAAAGGTCTGGGAGCACTGCTGGGAAGGTCTCATTTTGATTGCAAGTCGTTTGAAGAAAATCCATGGTAAAAAAGGGGTGTTTTGGGCCTAGTTTCAGAGTGCGTTTTGGCACGATTTTATCATGAGCCTCTGCGAGGTAGCAGTATTGCATGTTTTTGGGGGGCTATTAGGGGGTGTTCTAGATTGTTGGGAGTGGGTTTAGGGGTCTGGGAGCACTGCTGGGAAGGTCTAATTTTGATTGCAAGTTGTTTGAAGAAAATCCATGGAGGAAAAGGGGTGCGAGGTAGCAGTATTGCATGTTTTTGGGGGGCTATTTGGGGGTGTTCTAGATTTTTTGGAAGTGGGATTAGGGGTCTGGGAGCACAGCTGGGAGGGTCTAATTTTGATTGCAAGTGGTTTGAAGAAAATCCATGGTGGAAAAGGGGTGTTTTGGGCCTAGTTTCAGGGTCCGTTTTGGCACAATTTTATCTTAGGCCTCTGCGAGGTAGCAGTATTGCATGTTTTTGGGGGGCTATTTGGGGGTGTTCTAGATTTTTGGGAGTGGGTTTAAAGGTCTGGGAGCACTGCTGGGAAGGTCTCATTTTGATTGCAAGTCGTTTGAAGAAAATCCATGGTAAAAAAGGGGTGTTTTGGGCCTAGTTTCAGAGTGCGTTTTGGCACGATTTTATCATGAGCCTCTGCGAGGTAGCAGTATTGCATGTTTTTGGGGAGCTATTTGGGGGTGTTCTAGATTTTTGGGAGTGGGTTTAGGGGACTTGGAGCACTGCTGGGAAGGTCTAATTTTGATTGCAAGTTGTTTGAAGAAAACCCATGGAGGAAAAGGGGTGCGAGGTAGCAGTATTGCATGTTTTTGGGGGGCTATTTGGGGGTGTTCTAGATTTTTGGGAGTGGGTTTAAAGGTCTGGGAGCACTGCTGGGAAGGTCTCATTTTGATGGCAAGTCGTTTGAAGAAAATCCATGGTAAAAAAGGGGTGTTTTGGGCCTAGTTTCAGAGTGCGTTTTGGCACGATTTTATCATGAGCCTCTGCGAGGTAGCAGTATTGCAAGTTTTTGGGGAGCTATTTGGGGGTGTTCTAGATTTTTGGGAGTGGGTTTAGGGGTCTTGGAGCACTGCTGGGAAGGTCTAATTTTGATTGCAAGTTGTTTGAAGAAAATCCATGGAGGAAAAGGGGTGCGAGGTAGCAGTATTGCATGTTTTTGGGGGGCTATTTGGGGATGTTCTAGATTTTTTGGAAGTGGGATTAGGGGTCTGGGAGCACTGCTGGGAGGGTCTAATTTTGATTGCAAGTGGTTTGAAGAAAATCCATGGTGGAATAGGGGTGTTTTGGGCCTAGTTTCAGGGTGCGTTTTGGCACGATTTTATCTTAGGCCTCTGCGAGGTAGCAGTATTGCATGTTTTTGGGGGGCTATTTGGGGGTGTTCTAGATTTTTGGAAGTGGGTTTAGGGGTCTGGGAGCACTGCTGGGAAGGTCTCATTCTGATTGCAAGTGGTTTGAAGAAAATCCATGGTGGAAAAGGGGTGTTTTGGGCCTGGTTTCAGGGTGCGTTTTGGCACGATTTTAACTTAGGATTCTGCAAGGTAGCAGTATTGCATGTTTTTGGGGGGCTATTTGAGGGTGTTCTAGATTTTTGGGAGTGGTTTAAGGGGTCTGGGAGCACTGCTAAGATGATCTGATTTTGATTACAAGTGGTTTGAAGAAAATCCATGGTAGAAAAGGGGTGTTTTGGGCCTAGTTTCAGGGTGCGTTTTGGCACGATTTTAATTTAGGCCTCTGCGAGGTAGCAGTATTGCATGTTTTTGGGTGTTATTTGGGGGTGTTCTAGCTTTGTGGGAGTGGGTTTAGGGGTCTGGGAGCACTGCTGGAAAGGTGTAATTTTGATTGCAAGTGCTTTGAAGAAAATTCATGGTGGAAAAGGTGTGTTTTGGGCTTAGTTTCAGGGTGCGTTTGGGCACGATTTTTATAGGCTTCTGCGAGGTAGCAGTATTGCATGTTTTTGGGGTCTATTTGGGGGTGTTCTAGATCTTTGGGAGTGGGTTTAGGGGTCTGGGAGCACTGCTGGGAAGGTCTAATTTTGATTGCAAGTGGTTTGAAGAAATCCATGGTGGAAAAGGGGTGTTTTGGGCCTAGTTTCAGGGTGCGTTTTGGCACAATTTTATCTTAGGCCTCTGCGAGGTAGCAGTATTGCATGTTTTTGGGGGGCTATTTGGGGGTATTCTAGATTTTTGGGAGTGGGTTTAAAGGTCTGGGAGCCCTGCTGGGAAGGTCTCATTTTGATTGCAAATGGTTTGAAGAAAATCCATGGTGGAAAAGGGGTGTTTTGGGCCTAGTTTCAGAGTGCGTTTTGGCACGATTTTATCATGAGCCTCTGCGAGGTAGCAGTATTGCATGTTTTTGGGGAGCTATTTAGGGGTGTTCTAGATTTTTGGGAGTGGGTTTAGGGGTCTGGGAGCACTGCTGGGAAGGTCTAATTTTGATTGCAAGTTGTTTGAAGAAAATCCATGGAGGAAAAGGGGTGCGAGGTAGCAGTATTGCATGTTTTTGGGGGGCTATTTGGGGATGTTCTAGATTTTTTGGAAGTGGGATTAGGGGTCTGGTAGCACTGCTGGGAGGGTCTAATTTTGATTGCAAGTTGTTTGAAGAAAATCCATGGTAGAAAAGGGGTGTTTTGGGCCTAGTTTCAGGGTGCGTTTTGGCACGATTTTTTCTTAGGCCTCTGCGAGGTAGCAGTATTGCATGTTTTTGAGGGGCTATTTGGGGGTGTTCTAGATTTTTGGAAGTGGGTTTAGGGGTCTGGGAGCACTGCTGGGAAGGTCTCATTTTGATTGCAAATGGTTTGAAGAAAATCCATGGTGGAAAAGGGGTGTTTTGGGCCTGGTTTCAGGGTGCGTTTTGGCACGATTTTAACTTAGGATTCTGCAAGGTAGCAGTATTGCATGTTTTCGGGGGGCTATTTGGGGGTGTTCTAGATTTTTGGGAGTGGTTTAAGGGGTCTGGGAGCACTGCTAAGATGATCTGATTTTGATTACAAGTGTTTTGAAGGAAATCCATGGTAGAAAAGTGGTGTTTTGGGCCTAGTTTCAGGGTGCGTTTTGGCACGATTTTAATTTAGGCCTCTGCGAGGTAGCAGTATTGCATGTTTTTGGGGGTTATTTGGGGGTGTTCTAGCTTTTTGGGAGTGGGTTTAGGGGTCTGGGAGCACTGCTGGAAAGGTCTAATTTTGATTGCAAGTGCTTTGAAGAAAATTCATGGTGGAAAAGGTGTGTTTTGGGCTTAGTTTCAGGGTGCGTTTGGGTACGATTTTTATAGGCTTCTGCGAGGTAGCAGTATTGCATGTTTTTGGGGGGCTATTTGGGGGTGTTCTAGATCTTTGGGAGTGGGTTTAGGGGTCTGGGAGCACTGCTGGGAAGGTCTAATTTTGATTGCAAGTGGTTTGAAGAAAATCCATGATGGAAAAGGGGCGTTTTGGGCCTAGTTTCAGGGTGCGTTTTGGCACAATTTTATCTTAGGCCTCTGCGAGGTAGCAGTATTGCATGTTTTTGGGGGTTATTTGGGGGTGTTCTAGCTTTGTGGGAGTGGGTTTAGGGGTCTGGGAGCACTGCTGGAAAGGTCTAATTTTGATTGCAAGTGCTTTGAAGAAAATTCATGGTGGAAAAGGTGTGTTTTGGGCTTAGTTTCAGGGTGCGTTTGGGCACGATTTTTATAGGCTTCTGCGAGGTAGCAGTATTGCATGTTTTTGGGGGGCTATTTGGGGGTGTTCTAGATCTTTGGGAGTGGGTTTAGGGGTCTGGGAGCACTGCTGGGAAGGTCTAATTTTGATTGCAAGTTGTTTGAAGAAAATCCATGGAGGAAAAGGGGTGCGAGGTAGCAGTATTGCATGTTTTTGGGGGGCTATTTGGGGGTGTTCTAGATTTTTTGGAAGTGGGATTAGGTGTCTGGGAGCACTGCTGGGAGGGTCTAATTTTGATTGCAAGTGGTTTGAAGAAAATCTATCGTGGAAAAGGGGTGTTTTGGGCCTAGTTTCAGGGTGCGTTTTGGCACGATTTTAATTTAGGCCTCTGCGAGGTAGCAGTATTGCATGTTTTGGGGGCTATTTGAGGGTGTTCTAGATTGTTGGGAGTGGGTTTAGGGGTCTGGGAGCACTGCTGGGAAGGTCTTATTTTGATTACAAGTGGTTGAAGAAAATCCATGGTGGAAAAGGGGTGTTTTGGGCCTGGTTTCAGGGTGCGTTTTGGCACGATTTTAACTTAGGATTCTGCAAGGTAGCAGTATTGCATGTTTTTGGGGGGCTGTTTGAGGGTGTTCTAGATTTTTAGGAGTGGTTTAAGGGGTCTGGGAGCACTGCTGAGAAGGTCTCATTTTGATTACAAGTGGTTTGAAGAAAATCCATGGTGGAAAAGGGGTGTTTTGGGCCTAGTTTTAGGGTGCGTTTGGGCACGATTTTTATAGGCTTCTGCGAGGTAGCAGTATTGCATGTTTTTGGGGGGCTATTTGGGGGTGTTCTAGATCTTTGGGAGTGGGTTTAGGGGTCTGGGAGCACTGCTGGGAAGGTCTAATTTTGATTGCAAGTGGTTTGAAGAAAATCCATGGTGGAAAAGGGGTGTTTTGGGCCTAGTTTCAGGGTGCGTTTTGGCACAATTTTATCTTAGGCCTCTGCGAGGTAGCAGTATTGCATGTTTTTTGGGGGGCTATTTGGGGGTGTTCTAGATTTTTGGGAGTGGGTTTAAAGGTCTGGGAGCACTGCTGGGAAGGTCTCATTTTGATTGCAAGTCGTTTGAAGAAAATCCATGGTAAAAAAGGGGTGTTTTGGGCCTAGTTTCAGAGTGCGTTTTGGCACGATTTTATCATGAGCCTCTGCGAGGTAGCAGTATTGCATGTTTTTGGGGGGCTATTAGGGGGTGTTCTAGATTTTTGGGAGTGGGTTTAGGGGTCTGGGAGCACTGCTGGGAAGGTCTAATTTTGATTGCAAGTTGTTTGAAGAAAATCCATGGAGGAAAAGGGGTGCGAGGTAGCAGTATTGCATGTTTTTGGGGGGCTATTTGGGGGTGTTCTAGATTTTTTGGAAGTGGGATTAGGGGTCTGGGAGCACTGCTGGGAGGGTCTAATTTTGATTGCAAGTGGTTTGAAGAAAATCCATGGTGGAAAAGGGGTGTTTTGGGCCTAGTTTCAGGGTCCGTTTTGGCACAATTTTATCTTAGGCCTCTGCGAGGTAGCAGTATTGCATGTTTTTGGGGGGCTATTTGGGGGTGTTCTAGATTTTTGGGAGTGGGTTTAAAGGTCTGGGAGCACTGCTGGGAAGGTCTCATTTTGATTGCAAGTCGTTTGAAGAAAATCCATGGTAAAAAAGGGGTGTTTTGGGCCTAGTTTCAGAGTGCGTTTTGGCACGATTTTATCATGAGCCTCTGCGAGGTAGCAGTATTGCATGTTTTTGGGGAGCTATTTGGGGGTGTTCTAGATTTTTGGGAGTGGGTTTAGGGGACTTGGAGCACTGCTGGGAAGGTCTAATTTTGATTGCAAGTTGTTTGAAGAAAATCCATGGAGGAAAAGGGGTGCGAGGTAGCAGTATTGCATGTTTTTGGGGGGCTATTTGGGGATGTTCTAGATTTTTTGGAAGTGGGATTAGGGGTATGGGAGCACTGCTGGGAGGGTCTTATTTTGATTGCAAGTGGTTTGAAGAAAATCCATGGTGGAAAAGGGGTGTTTTGGGCCTAGTTTCAGGGTGCGTTTTGGCACGATTTTATCTTAGGCCTCTGCGAGGTAGCAGTATTGCATGTTTTTGGGGGGCTATTTGGGGGTGTTCTAGATTTTTGGAAGTGGGTTTAGGGGTCTGGGAGCACTGCTGGGAAGGTCTCATTTTGATTGCAAGTGGTTTGAAGAAAATCCATGGTAGAAAAGGGGTGTTTTGGGCCTAGTTTCAGGGTGCGTTTTGGCACGATTTTAATTTAGGCCTCTGCGAGGTAGCAGTATTGCATGTTTTTGGGTGTTATTTGGGGGTGTTCTAGCTTTGTGGGAGTGGGTTTAGGGGTCTGGGAGCACTGCTGGAAAGGTCTAATTTTGATTGCAAGTGCTTTGAAGAAAATTCATGGTGGAAAAGGTGTGTTTTGGGCTTAGTTTCAGGGTGCGTTTGGGCACGATTTTTATAGGCTTCTGCGAGGTAGCAGTATTGCATGTTTTTGGGGGGCTATTTGGGGGTGTTCTAGATCTTTGGGAGTGGGTTTAGGGGTCTGGGAGCACTGCTGGGAAGGTCTAATTTTGATTGCAAGTGGTTTGAAGAAAATCCATGGTGGAAAAGGGGTGTTTTGGGCCTAGTTTCAGGGTGCGTTTTGGCACAATTTTATCTAAGGCCTCAGCGAGGTAGCAGTATTGCATGTTTTTGGGGGGCTATTTGGGGGTATTCTAGATTTTTGGGAGTGGGTTTAAAGGTCTGGGAGCACTGCGGGGAAGATCTCATTTTGATTACAAGTGGTTTGAAGAAAATCCATGGTAGAAAAGGTGTGTTTTGGGCCTAGTTTCAGGGTGCGTTTTGGCACGATTTTAATTTAGGCCTCTGCGAGGTAGCAGTATTGCATGTTTTGGGGGGTTATTTGGGGGTGTTCTAGCTTTGTGGGAGTGGGTTTAGGGGTCTGGGAGCACTGCTGGAAAGGTCTAATTTTGATTGCAAGTGCTTTGAAGAAAATTCATGGTGGAAAAGGTGTGTTTTGAGCTTAGTTTCAGGGTGCGTTTGGGCACGATTTTTATAGGCTTCTGCGAGGTAGCAGTATTGCATGTTTTTGGGGGGCTATTTGGGGGTGTTCTAGAACTTTGGGAGTGGGTTTAGGGGTCTGGGAGCACTGCTGGGAAGGTCTAATTTTGATTGCAAGTGGTTTGAAGAAAATCCATGGTGGAAAAGGGGTGTTTTGGGCCTAGTTTCAGGGTGCGTTTTGGCACAATTTTATCTTAGGCCTCAGCGAGGTAGCAGTATTGCATGTTTTTGGGGGGCTATTTGGGGGTATTCTAGATTTTTGGGAGTGGGTTTAAAGGTCTGGGAGCACTGCTGGGAAGGTCTCATTTTGATTGCAAGTCGTTTGAAGAAAATCCATGGTAAAAAAGGGGTGTTTTAGGCCTAGATTCAGAGTGCGTTTTGGCACGATTTTATCATGAGCCTCTGAGAGGTAGCAGTATTGCATGTTTTTGGGGAGCTATTTGGGGGTGTTCTAGATTTTTGGGAGTGGGTTTAGGGGTCTGGGAGCACTGCTGGGAAGGTCTAATTTTGATTGCAAGTTGTTTGAAGAAAATCCATGGAGGAAAAGGGGTGCGAGGTAGCAGTATTGCATGTTTTTGGGGGTTATTTGGGGGTGTTCTAGCTTTGTGGGAGTGGGTTTAGGGGTCTGGGAGCACTGCTGGAAAGGTCTAATTTTGATTGCAAGTGCTTTGAAGAAAATTCATGGTGGAAAAGGTGTGTTTTGGGCTTAGTTTCAGGGTGCGTTTGGGCACGATTTTTATAGGCTTCTGCGAGGTAGCAGTATTGCATGTTTTTGGGGGGCTATTTGGGGGTGTTCTAGATCTTTGGGAGTGGGTTTAGGGGTCTGGGAGCACTGCTGGGAAGGTCTAATTTTGATTGCAAGTGGTTTGAAGAAAATCCATGGTGGAAAAGGGGTGTTTTGGGCCTAGTTTCAGGGTGCGTTTTGGCACAATTTTATCTTAGGCCTCAGCGAGGTAGCAGTATTGCATGTTTTTGGGGGGCTATTTGGGGGTATTCTAGATTTTTGGGAGTGGGTTTAAAGGTCTGGGAGCACTGCTGGGAAGGTCTCATTTTGATTGCAAGTCAATTGAAGAAAATCCATGGTAAAAAAGGGGTGTTTTAGGCCTAGATTCAGAGTGCGTTTTGGAACGATTTTATCATGAGCCTCTGAGAGGTAGCAGTATTGCATGTTTTTGGGGAGCTATTTGGGGGTGTTCTAGATTTTTGGGAGTGGGTTTAGGGGTCTGGGAGCACTGCTGGGAAGGTCTAATTTTGATTGCAAGTTGTTTGAAGAAAATCCATGGAGGAAAAGGGGTGCGAGGTAGCAGTATTGCATGTTTTTGGGGGGCTATTTGGGGATGTTCTAGATTTTTTGGAAGTGGGATTAGGGGTCTGGGAGCACTGCTGGGAGGGTCTAATTTTGATTGCAAGTGGTTTCAAGAAAATCCATGGTGGAAAAGGGGTGTTTTGTGCCTGGTTTCAGGGTGCGTTTAGGCACGATTTTAACTTAGGATTCTGCAAGGTAGCAGTATTGCATGTTTTTGGGGGGATATTTGGGGGTGTTCTAGATTTTTGGGAGTGGTTTAAGGGGTCTGGGAGCACTGCTAAGATAATCTGATTTTGATTACAAGTGGTTTGAAGAAAATCCATGGTAGAAAAGGGGTGTTTTGGGCCTAGTTTCAGGGTGCGTTTTGGCACGATTTTAATTTAGGCCTCTGCGAGGTAGCAGTATTGCATGTTTTTGGGGGTTATTTGGGGGTGTTCTAGCTTTGTGGGAGTGGGTTTAGGGGTCTGGGAGCACTGCTGGAAAGGTCTAATTTTGATTGCAAGTGCTTTGAAGAAAATTCATGGTGGAAAAGGTGTGTTTTGGGCTTAGTTTCAGGGTGCGTTTGGGCACGATTTTTATAGGCTTCTGCAAGGTAGCAGTATTGCATGTTTTTGGGGTGCTATTTGGGGGTGTTCTAGATCTTTGGGAGTGGGCTTAGGGGTCTGGGAGCACTGCTGGGAAGGTCTAATTTTGATTGCAAGTGGTTTGAAGAAAATCCATGGTGGAAAAGGGTGGTTTTGGGCCTAGTTTCAGGGTGCGTTTTGGCACAATTTTATCTTAGGCCTCAGCGAGGTAGCAGTATTGCATGTTTTTGGGGGGCTATTTGGGGGTATTCTAGATTTTTGGGAGTGGGTTTAAAGGTCTGGGAGCACTGCTGGGAAGGTCTCATTTTGATTACAAGTGGTTTGAAGAAAATCCATGGTAGAAAAGGGGTGTTTTGGGCCTAGTTTCAGGGTGCGTTTTGGCACGATTTTAATTTAGGCCTCTGCGAGGTAGCAGTATTGCATGTTTTTGGGGGTTATTTGGGGGTGTTCTAGCTTTGTGGGAGTGGGTTTAAGGGTCTGGGAGCACTGCTGGAAAGGTCTAATTTTGATTGCAAGTGCTTTGAAGAAAATTCATGGTGGAAAAGGTGTGTTTTGGGCTTAGTTTCAGGGTGCGTTTGGGCACGATTTTTATGGGCTTCTGCGAGGTAGCAGTATTGCATGTTTTTGGGGGGCTATTTGGGGGTGTTCTAGATGTTTGGGAGTGGGTTTAGGGGTCTGGGAGCACTGCTGGGAAGGTCTAATTTTGATTGCAAGTGGTTTGAAGAAAATCCAAGGTGGAAAAGGGGTGTTTTGGGCCTAGTTTCAGGGTGCGTTTTGGCACAATTTTATCTTAGGCCTCAGCGAGGTAGCAGTATTGCATGTTTTTGGGGGTTATTTGGGGGTGTTCTAGCTTTGTGGGAGTGGGTTTAGGGGTCTGGGAGCACTGCTGGAAAGGTCTAATTTTGATTGCAAGTGCTTTGAAGAAAATTCATGGTGGAAAAGGTGTGTTTTGGGCTTAGTTTCAGGGTGCGTTTGGGCACGATTTTTATAGGCTTCTGCGAGGTAGCAGTATTGCATGTTTTTGGGGGGCTATTTGGGGGTGTTCTAGATTTTTGGGAGTGGGTTTAGGGGTCTGGGAGCACTGCTGGGAAGGTCTAATTTTGATTGCAAGTTGTTTGAAGAAAATCCATGGAGGAAAAGGGGTGCGAGGTAGCAGTATTGCATGTTTTTGGGGGGCTATTTGGGGATGTTCTAGATTTTTTGGAAGTGGGATTAGGGGTCTGGGAGCACTGCTGGGAGGGTCTAATTTTGATTGCAAGTGGTTTGAAGAAAATCCATGGTGGAAAAGGGGTGTTTTGGGCCTAGTTTCAGGGTGCGTTTTGGCACGATTTTTTCCTAGGCCTCTGCGAGGTAGCAGTATTGCATGTTTTTGGGGGGCTATTTGGGGGTGTTCTAGATTTTTGGAAGTGGGTTTAGGGATCTGGGAGCACTGCTGGGAAGGTCTCATTTTGATTGCAAGTGGTTTGAAGAAAATCCATGGTGGAAAAGGGGTGTTTTGTGCCTGGTTTCAGGGTGCGTTTAGGCACGATTTTAACTTAGGATTCTGCAAGGTAGCAGTATTGCATGTTTTTGGGGGGATATTTGGGGGTGTTCTAGATTTTTGGGAGTGGTTTAAGGGGTCTGGGAGCACTGCTAAGATAATCTGATTTTGATTACAAGTGGTTTGAAGAAAATCCATGGTAGAAAAGGGGTGTTTTGGGCCTAGTTTCAGGGTGCGTTTTGGCACGATTTTAATTTAGGCCTCTGCGAGGTAGCAGTATTGCATGTTTTTGGGGGTTATTTGGGGGTGTTCTAGCTTTGTGGGAGTGGGTTTAGGGGTCTGGGAGCACTGCTGGAAAGGTCTAATTTTGATTGCAAGTGCTTTGAAGAAAATTCATGGTGGAAAAGGTGTGTTTTGGGCTTAGTTTCAGGGTGCGTTTGGGCACGATTTTTATGGGCTTCTGCGAGGTAGCAGTATTGCATGTTTTTGGGGGGCTATTTGGGGGTGTTCTAGATGTTTGGGAGTGGGTTTAGGGGTCTGGGAGCACTGCTGGGAAGGTCTAATTTTGATTGCAAGTGGTTTGAAGAAAATCCAAGGTGGAAAAGGGGTGTTTTGGGCCTAGTTTCAGGGTGCGTTTTGGCACAATTTTATCTTAGGCCTCAGCGAGGTAGCAGTATTGCATGTTTTTGGGGGTTATTTGGGGGTGTTCTAGCTTTGTGGGAGTGGGTTTAGGGGTCTGGGAGCACTGCTGGAAAGGTCTAATTTTGATTGCAAGTGCTTTGAAGAAAATTCATGGTGGAAAAGGTGTGTTTTGGGCTTAGTTTCAGGGTGCGTTTGGGCACGATTTTTATAGGCTTCTGCGAGGTAGCAGTATTGCATGTTTTTGGGGGGCTATTTGGGGGTGTTCTAGATTTTTGGGAGTGGGTTTAGGGGTCTGGGAGCACTGCTGGGAAGGTCTAATTTTGATTGCAAGTTGTTTGAAGAAAATCCATGGAGGAAAAGGGGTGCGAGGTAGCAGTATTGCATGTTTTTGGGGGGCTATTTGGGGATGTTCTAGATTTTTTGGAAGTGGGATTAGGGGTCTGGGAGCACTGCTGGGAGGGTCTAATTTTGATTGCAAGTGGTTTGAAGAAAATCCATGGTGGAAAAGGGGTGTTTTGGGCCTAGTTTCAGGGTGCGTTTTGGCACGATTTTTTCCTAGGCGTCTGCGAGGTAGCAGTATTGCATGTTTTTGGGGGGCTATTTGGGGGTGTTCTAGATTTTTGGAAGTGGGTTTAGGGATCTGGGAGCACTGCTGGGAAGGTCTCATTTTGATTGCAAGTGGTTTGAAGAAAATCCATGGTGGAAAAGGGGTGTTTTGTGCCTGGTTTCAGGGTGCGTTTAGGCACGATTTTAACTTAGGATTCTGCAAGGTAGCAGTATTGCATGTTTTTGGGGGGATATTTGGGGGTGTTCTAGATTTTTGGGAGTGGTTTAAGGGGTCTGGGAGCACTGCTAAGATAATCTGATTTTGATTACAAGTGGTTTGAAGAAAATCCATGGTAGAAAAGGGGTGTTTTGGGCCTAGTTTCAGGGTGCGTTTTGGCACGATTTTAATTTAGGCCTCTGCGAGGTAGCAGTATTGCATGTTTTTGGGGGTTATTTGGGGGTGTTCTAGCTTTGTGGGAGTGGGTTTAGGGGTCTGGGAGCACTGCTGGAAAGGTCTAATTTTGATTGCAAGTGCTTTGAAGAAAATTCATGGTGGAAAAGGTGTGTTTTGGGCTTAGTTTCAGGGTGCGTTTGGGCACGATTTTTATAGGCTTCTGCAAGGTAGCAGTATTGCATGTTTTTGGGGGGCTATTTGGGGGTGTTCTAGATCTTTGGGAGTGGGCTTAGGGGTCTGGGGGCACTGCTGGGAAGGTCTAATTTTGATTGCAAGTGGTTTGAAGAAAATCCATGGTGGAAAAGGGTGGTTTTGGGCCTAGTTTCAGGGTGCGTTTTGGCACAATTTTATCTTAGGCCTCAGCGAGGTAGCAGTATTGCATGTTTTTGGGGGGCTATTTGGGGGTATTCTAGATTTTTGGGAGTGGGTTTAAAGGTCTGGGAGCACTGCTGGGAAGGTCTCATTTTGATTACAAGTGGTTTGAATAAAATCCATGGTAGAAAAGGGGTGTTTTGGGCCTAGTTTCAGGGTGCGTTTTGGCACGATTTTAATTTAGGCCTCTGCGAGGTAGCAGTATTGCATGTTTTTGGGGGTTATTTGGGGGTGTTCTAGCTTTGTGGGAGTGGGTTTAGGGGTCTGGGAGCACTGCTGGAAAGGTCTAATTTTGATTGCAAGTGCTTTGAAGAGAATTCATGGTGGAAAAGGTGTGTTTTGGGCTTAGTTTCAGGGGGCGTTTGGGCACGATTTTTATAGGCTTCTGCGAGGTAGCAGTATTGCATGTTTTTGGGGGGCTATTTGGGGGTGTTCTAGATGTTTGGGAGTGGGCTTAGGGGTCTGGGAGCACTGCTGGGAAGGTCTAATTTTGATTGCAAGTGGTTTGAAGAAAATCCAAGGTGGAAAAGGGGTGTTTTGGGCCGAGTTTCAGGGTGCGTTTTGGCACAATTTTATCTTAGGCCTCAGCGAGGTAGCAGTATTGCATGTTTTTGGGGGGCTATTTGGGGGTATTCTAGATTTTTGGGAGTGGGTTTAAAGGTCTGGGAGCACTGCTGGGAAGGTCTCATTTTGATTGCAAGTCGTTTGAAGAAAATCCATGGTAAAAAAGGGGTGTTTTAGGCCTAGTTTCAGAGTGCGTTTTTGCACGATTTTATCATGAGCCTCTGCGAGGTAGCAGTATTGCATGTTTTTGGGGAGCTATTTGGGGGTGTTCTAGATTTTTGGGAGTGGGTTTAGGGGTCTGGGAGCACTGCTGGGAAGGTCTAATTTTGATTGCAAGTTGTTTGAAGAAAACCCATGGAGGAAAAGGGGTGCGAGGTAGCAGTATTGCATGTTTTTGGGGGGCTATTTGGGGATGTTCTAGATTTTTTGGAAGTGGGATTAGGGGTCTGGGAGCACTGCTGGGAGGGTCTAATTTTGATTGCAAGTGGTTTGAAGAAAATCCATGGTGGAAAAGGGGTGTTTTGGGCCTAGTTTCAGGGTGCGTTTTGGCACGATTTTTTCTTAGGCCTCTGCGAGGTAGCAGTATTGCATGTTTTTGGGGACTATTTGGGGGTGTTCTAGATTTTTGGAAGTGGGTTTAGGGGTCTGGGAGCACTGCTGGGAAGGTCTCATTTTGATTGCAAGTGGTTTGAAGAAAATCCATGGTGGAAAAGGGGTGTTTTGTGCCTGGTTTCAGGGTGCGTTTTGGCACGATTTTAATTTAGGCCTCTGCGAGGTAGCAGTATTGCATGTTTTTGGGGGTTATTTGGGGGTGTTCTAGCTTTGTGGGAGTGGGTTTAGGGGTCTGGGAGCACTGCTGGAAAGGTCTAATTTTGATTGCAAGTGCTTTGAAGAAAATTCATGGTGGAAAAGGTGTGTTTTGGGCCTAGTTTCAGGGTGCGTTTTGGCACGATTTTAATTTAGGCCTCTGCGAGGTAGCAGTATTGCATGTTTTTGGGGGTTATTTGGGGGTGTTCTAGCTTTGTGGGAGTGGGTTTAGGGGTCTGGGAGCACTGCTGGAAAGGTCTGATTTTGATTGCAAGTGCTTTGAAGAAAATCCATGGTAGAAAAGGTGTGTTTTGGGCCTAGTTTCAGGGTGCGTTTTGGCACGATTTTAATTTAGGCCTCGGCGAGGTAGCAGTATTGCATGTTTTTGGGGGGCTATTTGGGGGTATTCTAGATTTTTGGGAGTGGGTTTAAAGGTCTGGGAGCACTGCTGGGAAGGTCTCATTTTGATTGCAAGTGGTTTGAAGAAAATCCATGGTGGAAAAGGGGTGTTTTGGGCCTAGTTTCAGGGTGCGTTTGGGCACGATTTTTATAGGCTTCTGCGAGGTAGCAGTATTGCATGTTTTTGGGGGGCTATTTGGGGGTGCTCTAGAACTTTGGGAGTGGGTTTAGGGGTCTGGGAGCACTGCTGGGAAGGTCTAATTTTGATTGCAAGTGGTTTGAAGAAAATCCATGGTGGAAAAGGGGTGTTTTGGGCCTAGTTTCAGGGTGCGTTTTGGCACAATTTTATCTTAGGCCTCTACGAGGTAGCAGTATTGCATGTTTTTGGGGGGCTATTTGGGGGTATTCTAGATTTTTGGGAGTGGGTTTAAAGGTCTGGGAGCACTGCTGGGAAGGTCTCATTTTGATTGCAAGTCGTTTGAAGAAAATCCATGGTAAAAAAGGGGTGTTTTAGGCCTAGATTCAGAGTGCGTTTTGGCACGATTTTATCATGAGCCTCTGAGAGGTAGCAGTATTGCATGTTTTTGGGGAGCTATTTGGGGGTGTTCTAGATTTTTGGGAGTGGGTTTAGGGGTCTGGGAGCACTGCTGGGAAGGTCTAATTTTGATTGCAAGTTGTTTGAAGAAAATCCATGGAGGAAAAGGGGTGCGAGGTAGCAGTATTGCATGTTTTTGGGGGTTATTTAGGGGTGTTCTAGCTTTGTGGGAGTGGGTTTAGGGGTCTGGGAGCACTGCTGGAAAGGTCTAATTTTGATTGCAAGTGCTTTGAAGAAAATTCATGGTGGAAAAGGTGTGTTTTGGGCTTAGTTTCAGGGTGCGTTTGGGCACGATTTTTATAGGCTTCTGCAAGGTAGCAGTATTGCATGTTTTTGGGGGGCTATTTGGGGGTGTTCTAGATCTTTGGGAGTGGGCTTAGGGGTCTGGGAGCACTGCTGGGAAGGTCTAATTTTGATTGCAAGTGGTTTGAAGAAAATCCATGGTGGAAAAGGGTGGTTTTGGGCCTAGTTTCAGGGTGCGTTTTGGCACAATTTTATCTTAGGCCTCAGCGAGGTAGCAGTATTGCATGTTTTTGGGGGGCTATTTGGGGGTATTCTAGATTTTTGGGAGTGGGTTTAAAGGTCTGGGAGCACTGCTGGGAAGGTCTCATTTTGATTACAAGTGGTTTGAAGAAAATCCATGGTAGAAAAGGGGTGTTTTGGGCCTAGTTTCAGGGTGCGTTTTGGCACGATTTTAATTTAGGCCTCTGCGAGGTAGCAGTATTGCATGTTTTTGGGGGTTATTTGGGGGTGTTCTAGCTTTGTGGGAGTGGGTTTAGGGGTCTGGGAGCACTGCTGGAAAGGTCTAATTTTGATTGCAAGTGCTTTGAAGAAAATTCATGGTGGAAAAGGTGTGTTTTGGGCTTAGTTTCAGGGTGCGTTTGGGCACGATTTTTATAGGCTTCTGCGAGGTAGCAGTATTGCATGTTTTTGGGGGGCTATTTGGGGGTGTTCTAGATGTTTGGGAGTGGGTTTAGGGGTCTGGGAGCACTGCTGGGAAGGTCTAATTTTGATTGCAAGTGGTTTGAAGAAAATCCAAGGTGGAAAAGGGGTGTTTTGGGCCTAGTTTCAGGGTGCGTTTTGGCACAATTTTATCTTAGGCCTCAGCGAGGTAGCAGTATTGCATGTTTTTGGGGGTTATTTGGGGGTGTTCTAGCTTTGTGGGAGTGGGTTTAGGGGTCTGGGAGCACTGCTGGAAAGGTCTAATTTTGATTGCAAGTGCTTTGAAGAAAATTCATGGTGGAAAAGGTGTGTTTTGGGCTTAGTTTCAGGGTGCGTTTGGGCACGATTTTTATAGGCTTCTGCGAGGTAGCAGTATTGCATGTTTTTGGGGGGCTATTTGGGGGTGTTCTAGATTTTTGGGAGTGGGTTTAGGGGTCTGGGAGCACTGCTGGGAAGGTCTAATTTTGATTGCAAGTTGTTTGAAGAAAATCCATGGAGGAAAAGGGGTGCGAGGTAGCAGTATTGCATGTTTCTGGGGGGCTATTTGGGGGTATTCTAAATTGTTGGGAGTGGGTTTAAAGGTCTGGGAGCACTGCTGGGAAGGTCTCATTTTGATTGCAAGTCGTTTGAAGAAAATCCATGGTGAAAAAGGGGTGTTTTAGGCCTAGATTCAGAGTGCGTTTTGGCACGATTTTATCATGAGCCTCTGAGAGGTAGCAGTATTGCATGTTTTTGGGGAGCTATTTGGGGGTGTTCTAGATTTTTGGGAGTGGGTTTAGGGGTCTGGGAGCACTGCTGGGAAGGTCTAATTTTGATTGCAAGTTGTTTGAAGAAAATCCATGGAGGAAAAGGGGTGCGAGGTAGCAGTATTGCATGTTTTTGGGGGTTATTTGGGGGTGTTCTAGCTTTGTGGGAGTGGGTTTAGGGGTCTGGGAGCACTGCTGGAAAGGTCTAATTTTGATTGCAAGTGCTTTGAAGAAAATTCATGGTGGAAAAGGGGTGTTTTGGGCCTAGTTTCAGGGTGCGTTTTGGCACGATTTTATCTTAGGCCTCTGCGAGGTAGCAGTATTGCATGTTTTTGGGGGGCTATTTGGGGGTGTTCTAGATCTTTGGGAGTGGGCTTAGGGGTCTGGGAGCACTGCTGGGAAGGTCTAATTTTGATTGCAAGTGGTTTGAAGAAAATCCATGGTGGAAAAGGGTGGTTTTGGGCCTAGTTTCAGGGTGCGTTTTGGCACAATTTTAATTTAGGCCTCTGCGAGGTAGCAGTATTGCATGTTTTTGGGGGTTATTTGGGGGTGTTCTAGCTTTGTGGGAGTGGGTTTAGGGGTCTGGGAGCACTGCTGAAAAGGTCTAATTTTGATTGCAAGTGCTTTGAAGAAAATTCATGGTGGAAAAGGTGTGTTTTGGGCCTAGTTTCAGGGTGCGTTTTGGCACGATTTTAATTTAGGCCTCTGCGAGGTAGCAGTATTGCATGTTTTTGGGGGTTATTTGGGGGTGTTCTAGCTTTGTGGGAGTGGGTTTAGGGGTCTGGGAGCACTGCTGGAAAGGTCTGATTTTGATTGCAAGTGCTTTGAAGAAAATCCATGGTAGAAAAGGTGTGTTTTGGGCCTAGTTTCAGGGTGCGTTTTGGCACAATTTTAATTTAGGCCTCTGCGAGGTAGCAGTATTGCATGTTTTTGGGGGTTATTTGGGGGTGTTCTAGCTTTGTGGGAGTGGGTTTAGGGGTCTGGGAGCACTGCTGGAAAGGTCTAATTTTGATTGCAAGTGCTTTGAAGAAAAGTCATGGTGGAAAAGGTGTGTTTTGAGCTTAGTTTCAGGGTGCGTTTGGGCACGATTTTTATAGGCTTCTGCGAGGTAGCAGTATTGCATGTTTTTGGGGGGCTATTTGGGGGTGTTCTAGAACTTTGGGAGTGGGTTTAGGGGTCTGGGAGCACTGCTGGGAAGGTCTAATTTTGATTGCAAGTGGTTTGAAGAAAATCCATGGTGGAAAAGGGGTGTTTTGGGCCTAGTTTCAGGGTGCGTTTTGGCACAATTTTATCTTAGGCCTCAGCGAGGTAGCAGTATTGCATGTTTTTGGGGGGCTATTTGGGGGTATTCTAGATTTTTGGGAGTGGGTTTAAAGGTCTGGGAGCACTGCTGGGAAGGTCTCATTTTGATTGCAAGTCGTTTGAAGAAAATCCATGGTAAAAAAGGGGTGTTTTAGGCCTAGATTCAGAGTGCGTTTTGGCACGATTTTATCATGAGCCTCTGAGAGGTAGCAGTATTGCATGTTTTTGGGGAGCTATTTGGGGGTGTTTTAGATTTTTGGGAGTGGGTTTAGGGGTCTGGGAGCACTGCTGGGAAGGTCTAATTTTGATTGCAAGTTGTTTGAAGAAAATCCATGGAGGAAAAGGGGTGCGAGGTAGCAGTATTGCATGTTTTTGGGGGTTATTTGGGGGTGTTCTAGCTTTGTGGGAGTGGGTTTAGGGGTCTGGGAGCACTGCTGGAAAGGTCTAATTTTGATTGCAAGTGCTTTGAAGAAAATTCATGGTGGAAAAGGTGTGTTTTGGGCTTAGTTTCAGGGTGCGTTTGGGCACGATTTTTATAGGCTTCTGCAAGGTAGCAGTATTGCATGTTTTTGGGGGGCTATTTGGGGGTGTTCTAGATCTTTGGGAGTGGGCTTAGGGGTCTGGGAGCACTGCTGGGAAGGTCTAATTTTGATTGCAAGTGGTTTGAAGAAAATCCATGGTGGAAAAGGGTGGTTTTGGGCCTAGTTTCAGGGTGCGTTTTGGCACAATTTTATCTTAGGCCTCAGCGAGGTAGCAGTATTGCATGTTTTTGGGGGGCTATTTGGGGGTATTCTAGATTTTTGGGAGTGGGTTTAAAGGTCTGGGAGCACTGCTGGGAAGGTCTCATTTTGATTACAAGTGGTTTGAAGAAAATCCATGGTAGAAAAGGGGTGTTTTGGGCCTAGTTTCAGGGTGCGTTTTGGCACGATTTTAATTTAGGCCTCTGCGAGGTAGCAGTATTGCATGTTTTTGGGGGTTATTTGGGGGTGTTCTAGCTTTGTGGGAGTGGGTTTAGGGGTCTGGGAGCACTGCTGGAAAGGTCTAATTTTGATTGCAAGTGCTTTGAAGAAAATTCATGGTGGAAAAGGTGTGTTTTGGGCTTAGTTTCAGGGTGCGTTTGGGCACGATTTTTATAGGCTTCTGCGAGGTAGCAGTATTGCATGTTTTTGGGGGGCTATTTGGGGGTGTTCTAGATGTTTGGGAGTGGGTTTAGGGGTCTGGGAGCACTGCTGGGAAGGTCTAATTTTGATTGCAAGTGGTTTGAAGAAAATCCAAGGTGGAAAAGGGGTGTTTTGGGCCTAGTTTCAGGGTGCGTTTTGGCACAATTTTATCTTAGGCCTCAGCGAGGTAGCAGTATTGCATGTTTTTGGGGGTTATTTGGGGGTGTTCTAGCTTTGTGGGAGTGGGTTTAGGGGTCTGGGAGCACTGCTGGAAAGGTCTAATTTTGATTGCAAGTGCTTTGAAGAAAATTCATGGTGGAAAAGGTGTGTTTTGGGCTTAGTTTCAGGGTGCGTTTGGGCACGATTTTTATAGGCTTCTGCGAGGTAGCAGTATTGCATGTTTTTGGGGGGCTATTTGGGGGTGTTCTAGATTTTTGGGAGTGGGTTTAGGGGTCTGGGAGCACTGCTGGGAAGGTCTAATTTTGATTGCAAGTTGTTTGAAGAAAATCCATGGAGGAAAAGGGGTGCGAGGTAGCAGTATTGCATGTTTTTGGGGGGCTATTTGGGGGTATTCTAGATTTTTGGGAGTGGGTTTAAAGGTCTGGGAGCACTGCTGGGAAGGTCTCATTTTGATTGCAAGTCGTTTGAAGAAAATCCATGGTAAAAAAGGGGTGTTTTAGGCCTAGATTCAGAGTGCGTTTTGGCACGATTTTATCATGAGCCTCTGAGAGGTAGCAGTATTGCATGTTTTTGGGGAGCTATTTGGGGGTGTTCTAGATTTTTGGGAGTGGGTTTAGGGGTCTGGGAGCACTGCTGGGAAGGTCTAATTTTGATTGCAAGTTGTTTGAAGAAAATCCATGGAGGAAAAGGGGTGCGAGGTAGCAGTATTGCATGTTTTTGGGGGTTATTTGGGGGTGTTCTAGCTTTGTGGGAGTGGGTTTAGGGGTCTGGGAGCACTGCTGGAAAGGTCTAATTTTGATTGCAAGTGCTTTGAAGAAAATTCATGGTGGAAAAGGTGTGTTTTGGGCTTAGTTTCAGGGTGCGTTTGGGCACGATTTTTATAGGCTTCTGCAAGGTAGCAGTATTGCATGTTTTTGGGGGGCTATTTGGGGGTGTTCTAGATCTTTGGGAGTGGGCTTAGGGGTCTGGGAGCACTGCTGGGAAGGTCTAATTTTGATTGCAAGTGGTTTGAAGAAAATCCATGGTGGAAAAGGGTGGTTTTGGGCCTAGTTTCAGGGTGCGTTTTGGCACAATTTTATCTTAGGCCTCAGCGAGGTAGCAGTATTGCATGTTTTTGGGGGGCTATTTGGGGGTATTCTAGATTTTTGGGAGTGGGTTTAAAGGTCTGGGAGCACTGCTGGGAAGGTCTCATTTTGATTACAAGTGGTTTGAAGAAAATCCATGGTAGAAAAGGGGTGTTTTGGGCCTAGTTTCAGGGTGCGTTTTGGCACGATTTTAATTTAGGCCTCTGCTAGGTAGCAGTATTGCATGTTTTTGGGGGTTATTTGGGGGTGTTCTAGCTTTGTGGGAGTGGGTTTAGGGGTCTGGGAGCACTGCTGGAAAGGTCTAATTTTGATTGCAAGTGCTTTGAAGAAAATTCATGGTGGAAAAGGTGTGTTTTGGGCTTAGTTTCAGGGTGCGTTTGGGCACGATTTTTATAGGCTTCTGCGAGGTAGCAGTATTGCATGTTTTTGGGGGGCTATTTGGGGGTGTTCTAGATGTTTGGGAGTGGGTTTAGGGGTCTGGGAGCACTGCTGGGAAGGTCTAATTTTGATTGCAAGTGGTTTGAAGAAAATCCAAGGTGGAAAAGGGGTGTTTTGGGCCTAGTTTCAGGGTGCGTTTTGGCACAATTTTATCTTAGGCCTCAGCGAGGTAGCAGTATTGCATGTTTTTGGGGGTTATTTGGGGGTGTTCTAGCTTTGTGGGAGTGGGTTTAGGGGTCTGGGAGCACTGCTGGAAAGGTCTAATTTTGATTGCAAGTGCTTTGAAGAAAATTCATGGTGGAAAAGGTGTGTTTTGGGCTTAGTTTCAGGGTGCGTTTGGGCACGATTTTTATAGGCTTCTGCGAGGTAGCAGTATTGCATGTTTTTGGGGAGCTATTTGGGGGTGTTCTAGATTTTTGGGAGTGGGTTTAGGGGTCTGGGAGCACTGCTGGGAAGGTCTAATTTTGATTGCAAGTTGTTTGAAGAAAATCCATGGAGGAAAAGGGGTGCGAGGTAGCAGTATTGCATGTTTTTGGGGGGCTATTTGGGGATGTTCTAGATTTTTTGGAAGTGGGATTAGGGGTCTGGGAGCACTGCTGGGAGGGTCTAATTTTGATTGCAAGTGGTTTGAAGAAAATCCATGGTGGAAAAGGGGTGTTTTGGGCCTAGTTTCAGGGTGCGTTTTGGCACGATTTTTTCCTAGGCCTCTGCGAGGTAGCAGTATTGCATGTTTTTGGGGGGCTATTTGGGGGTGTTCTAGATTTTTGGAAGTGGGTTTAGGGGTCTGGGAGCACTGCTGGGAAGGTCTCATTTTGATTGCAAGTGGTTTGAAGAAAATCCATTGTGGAAAAGGGGTGTTTTGTGCCTGGTTTCAGGGTGCGTTTAGGCACGATTTTAACTTAGGATTCTGCAAGGTAGCAGTATTGCATGTTTTTGGGGGGATATTTGGGGGTGTTCTAGATTTTTGGGAGTGGTTTAAGGGGTCTGGGAGCACTGCTAAGATAATCTGATTTTGATTACAAGTGGTTTGAAGAAAATCCATGGTAGAAAAGGGGTGTTTTGGGCCTAGTTTCAGGGTGCGTTTTGGCACGATTTTAATTTAGGCCTCTGCGAGGTAGCAGTATTGCATGTTTTTGGGGGTTATTTGGGGGTGTTCTAGTTTGTGGGAGTAGGTTTAGGGGTCTGGGAGCACTGCTGGAAAGGTCTGATTTTGATTGCAAGTGCTTTGAAGAAAATCCATGGTAGAAAAGGTGTGTTTTGGGCCTAGTTTCAGGGTGCGTTTTGGCACGATTTTAATTTAGGCCTCTGCGAGGTAGCAGTATGGCATGTTTTTGGGGGTTATTTGGGGGTGTTCTAGCTTTGTGGGAGTGGGTTTAGGGGTCTGGGAGCACTGCTGGAAAGGTCTAATTTTGATTGCAAGTGCTTTGAAGAAAATTCATGGTGGAAAAGGTGTGTTTTGAGCTTAGTTTCAGGGTGCGTTTGGGCACGATTTTTATAGGCTTCTGCGAGGTAGCAGTATTGCATGTTTTTGGGGGGCTATTTGGGGGTGTTCTAGAACTTTGGGAGTGGGTTTAGGGGTCTGGGAGCACTGCTGGGAAGGTCTAATTTTGATTGCAAGTGGTTTGAAGAAAATCCATGGTGGAAAAGGGGTGTTTTGGGCCTAGTTTCAGGGTGCGTTTTGGCACAATTTTATCTTAGGCCTCAGCGAGGTAGCAGTATTGCATGTTTTTGGGGGGCTATTTGGGGGTATTCTAGATTTTTGGGAGTGGGTTTAAAGGTCTGGGAGCACTGCTGGGAAGGTCTCATTTTGATTGCAAGTCGTTTGAAGAAAATCCATGGTAAAAAAGGGGTGTTTTAGGCCTAGATTCAGAGTGCGTTTTGGCACGATTTTATCATGAGCCTCTGAGAGGTAGCAGTATTGCATGTTTTTGGGGAGCTATTTGGGGGTGTTCTAGATTTTTGGGAGTGGGTTTAGGGGTCTGGGAGCACTGCTGGGAAGGTCTAATTTTGATTGCAAGTTGTTTGAAGAAAATCCATGGAGGAAAAGGGGTGCGAGGTAGCAGTATTGCATGTTTTTGGGGGTTATTTGGGGGTGTTCTAGCTTTGTGGGAGTGGGTTTAGGGGTCTGGGAGCACTGCTGGAAAGGTCTAATTTTGATTGCAAGTGCTTTGAAGAAAATTCATGGTGGAAAAGGTGTGTTTTGGGCTTAGTTTCAGGGTGCGTTTGGGCACGATTTTTATAGGCTTCTGCGAGGTAGCAGTATTGCATGTTTTTGGGGGGCTATTTGGGGGTGTTCTAGATTTTTGGGAGTGGGTTTAGGGGTCTGGGAGCACTGCTGGGAAGGTCTCATTTTGATTGCAAGTGGTTTGAAGAAAATCCATGGTGGAAAAGGGGTGTTTTGGGCCTAGTTTCAGGGTGCGTTTTGGCACAATTTTATCTTAGGCCTCAGCGAGGTAGCAGTATTGCATGTTTTTGGGGGGATATTTGGGGGTATTCTAGATTTTTGGGAGTGGGTTTAAAGGTCTGGGAGCACTGCTGGGAAGGTCTCATTTTGATTGCAAGTCAATTGAAGAAAATCCATGGTAAAAAAGGGGTGTTTTAGGCCTAGATTCAGAGTGCGTTTTGGCACGATTTTATCATGAGCCTCTGAGAGGTAGCAGTATTGCATGTTTTTGGGGAGCTATTTGGGGGTGTTCTAGATTTTTGGGAGTGGGTTTAGGGGTCTGGGAGCACTGCTGGGAAGGTCTAATTTTGATTGCAAGTTGTTTGAAGAAAATCCATGGAGGAAAAGGGGTGCGAGGTAGCAGTATTGCATGTTTTTGGGGGTTATTTGGGGGTGTTCTAGCTTTGTGGGAGTGGGTTTAGGGGTCTGGGAGCACTGCTGGAAAGGTCTAATTTTGATTGCAAGTGCTTTGAAGAAAATTCATGGTGGAAAAGGGGTGTTTTAGGCCTAGATTCAGAGTGCGTTTTGGCACGATTTTATCATGAGCCTCTGAGAGGTAGCAGTATTGCATGTTTTTGGGGAGCTAGTTGGGGGTGTTCTAGATTTTTGGGAGTGGGTTTAGGGGTCTGGGAGCACTGCTGGGAAGGTCTAATTTTGATTGCAAGTTGTTTGAAGAAAATCCATGGAGGAAAAGGGGTGCGAGGTAGCAGTATTGCATGTTTTTGGGGGGCTATTTGGGGATGTTCTAGATTTTTTGGAAGTGGGATTAGGGGTCTGGGAGCACTGCTGGGAGGGTCTAATTTTGATTGCAAGTGGTTTGAAGAAAATCCATGGTGGAAAAGGGGTGTTTTGGGCCTAGTTTCAGGGTGCGTTTTGGCACGATTTTTTCCTAGGCCTCTGCGAGGTAGCAGTATTGCATGTTTTTGGGGGGCTATTTGGGGGTGTTCTAGATTTTTGGAAGTGGGTTTAGGGGTCTGGGAGCACTGCTGGGAAGGTCTCATTTTGATTGCAAGTGGTTTGAAGAAAATCCATGGTGGAAAAGGGGTGTTTTGTGCCTGATTTCAGGGTGCGTTTAGGCACGATTTTAACTTAGGATTCTGCAAGGTAGCAGTATTGCATGTTTTTGGGGGGATATTTGGGGGTGTTCTAGATTTTTGGGAGTGGTTTAAGGGGTCTGGGAGCACTGCTAAGATAATCTGATTTTGATTACAAGTGGTTTGAAGAAAATCCATGGTAGAAAAGGGGTGTTTTGGGCCTAGTTTCAGGGTGCGTTTTGGCACGATTTTAATTTAGGCCTCTGCGAGGTAGCAGTATTGCATGTTTTTGGGGGTTATTTGGGGGTGTTCTAGCTTTGTGGGAGTGGGTTTAGGGGTCTGGGAGCACTGCTGGAAAGGTCTGATTTTGATTGCAAGTGCTTTGAAGAAAATCCATGGTAGAAAAGGTGTGTTTTGGGCCTAGTTTCAGGGTGCGTTTTGGCACGATTTTAATTTAAGCCTCTGCGAGGTAGCAGTATTGCATGTTTTTGGGGGTTATTTGGGGGTGTTCTAGCTTTGTGGGAGTGGGTTTAGGGGTCTGGGAGCACTGCTGGAAAGGTCTAATTTTGATTGCAAGTGCTTTGAAGAAAATTCATGGTGGAAAAGGTGTGTTTTGAGCTTAGTTTCAGGGTGCGTTTGGGCACGATTTTTATAGGCTTCTGCGAGGTAGCAGTATTGCATGTTTTTGGGGGGCTATTTGGGGGTGTTCTAGAACTTTGGGAGTGGGTTTAGGGGTCTGGGAGCACTGCTGGGAAGGTCTAATTTTGATTGCAAGTGGTTTGAAGAAAATCCATGGTGGAAAAGGGGTGTTTTGGGCCTAGTTTCAGGGTGCGTTTTGGCACAATTTTATCTTAGGCCTCAGCGAGGTAGCAGTATTGCATGTTTTTGGGGGGCTATTTGGGGGTATTCTAGATTTTTGGGAGTGGGTTTAAAGGTCTGGGAGCACTGCTGGGAAGGTCTCATTTTGATTGCAAGTCGTTTGAAGAAAATCCATGGTAAAAAAGGGGTGTTTTAGGCCTAGATTCAGAGTGCGTTTTGGCACGATTTTATCATGAGCCTCTGAGAGGTAGCAGTATTGCATGTTTTTGGGGAGCTATTTGGGGGTGTTCTAGATTTTTGGGAGTGGGTTTAGGGGTCTGGGAGCACTGCTGGGAAGGTCTAATTTTGATTGCAAGTTGTTTGAAGAAAATCCATGGAGGAAAAGGGGTGCGAGGTAGCAGTATTGCATGTTTTTGGGGGTTATTTGGGGGTGTTCTAGCTTTGTGGGAGTGGGTTTAGGGGTCTGGGAGCACTGCTGGAAAGGTCTAATTTTGATTGCAAGTGCTTTGAAGAAAATTCATGGTGGAAAAGGTGTGTTTTGGGCTTAGTTTCAGGGTGCGTTTGGGCACGATTTTTATAGGCTTCTGCGAGGTAGCAGTATTGCATGTTTTTGGGGGGCTATTTGGGGGTGTTCTAGATTTTTGGGAGTGGGTTTAGGGGTCTGGGAGCACTGCTGGGAAGGTCTAATTTTGATTGCAAGTGGTTTGAAGAAAATCCATGGTGGAAAAGGGGTGTTTTGGGCCTAGTTTCAGGGTGCGTTTTGGCACAATTTTATCTTAGGCCTCAGCGAGGTAGCAGTATTGCATGTTTTTGGGGGGCTATTTGGGGGTATTCTAGATTTTTGGGAGTGGGTTTAAAGGTCTGGGAGCACTGCTGGGAAGGTCTCATTTTGATTGCAAGTCAATTGAAGAAAATCCATGGTAAAAAAGGGGTGTTTTAGGCCTAGATTCAGAGTGCGTTTTGGCACGATTTTATCATGAGCCTCTGAGAGGTAGCAGTATTGCATGTTTTTGGGGAGCTATTTGGGGGTGTTCTAGATTTTTGGGAGTGGGTTTAGGGGTCTGGGAGCACTGCTGGGAAGGTCTAATTTTGATTGCAAGTTGTTTGAAGAAAATCCATGGAGGAAAAGGGGTGCGAGGTAGCAGTATTGCATGTTTTTGGGGGGCTATTTGGGGATGTTCTAGATTTTTTGGAAGTGGGATTAGGGGTCTGGGAGCACTGCTGGGAGGGTCTAATTTTGATTGCAAGTGGTTTGAAGAAAATCCATGGTGGAAAAGGGGTGTTTTGGGCCTAGTTTCAGGGTGCGTTTTGGCACGATTTTTTCCTAGGCCTCTGCGAGGTAGCAGTATTGCATGTTTTTGGGGGGCTATTTGGGGGTGTTCTAGATTTTTGGAAGTGGGTTTAGGGGTCTGGGAGCACTGCTGGGAAGGTCTCATTTTGATTGCAAGTGGTTTGAAGAAAATCCATGGTGGAAAAGGGGTGTTTTGTGCCTGGTTTCAGGGTGCGTTTAGGCACGATTTTAACTTAGGATTCTGCAAGGTAGCAGTATTGCATGTTTTTGGGGGGATATTTGGGGGTGTTCTAGATTTTTGGGAGTGGTTTAAGGGGTCTGGGAGCACTGCTAAGATAATCTGATTTTGATTACAAGTGGTTTGAAGAAAATCCATGGTAGAAAAGGGGTGTTTTGGGCCTAGTTTCAGGGTGCGTTTTGGCACGATTTTAATTTAGGCCTCTGCGAGGTAGCAGTATTGCATGTTTTTGGGGGTTATTTGGGGGTGTTCTAGCTTTGTGGGAGTGGGTTTAGGGGTCTGGGAGCACTGCTGGAAAGGTCTAATTTTGATTGCAAGTGCTTTGAAGAAAATTCATGGTGGAAAAGGTGTGTTTTGGGCTTAGTTTCAGGGTGCGTTTGGGCACGATTTTTATAGGCTTCTGCAAGGTAGCAGTATTGCATGTTTTTGGGGGGCTATTTGGGGGTGTTCTAAATCTTTGGGAGTGGGCTTAGGGGTCTGGGAGCACTGCTGGGAAGGTCTAATTTTGATTGCAAGTGGTTTGAAGAAAATCCATGGTGGAAAAGGGTGGTTTTGGGCCTAGTTTCAGGGTGCGTTTTGGCACAATTTTATCTTAGGCCTCAGCGAGGTAGCAGTATTGCATGTTTTTGGGGGGCTATTTGGGGGTATTCTAGATTTTTGGGAGTGGGTTTAAAGGTCTGGGAGCACTGCTGGGAAGGTCTCATTTTGATTACAAGTGGTTTGAAGAAAATCCATGGTAGAAAAGGGGTGTTTTGGGCCTAGTTTCAGGGTGCGTTTTGGCACGATTTTAATTTAGGCCTCTGCGAGGTAGCAGTATTGCATGTTTTTGGGGGTTATTTGGGGGTGTTCTAGCTTTGTGGGAGTGGGTTTAGGGGTCTGGGAGCACTGCTGGAAAGGTCTAATTTTGATTGCAAGTGCTTTGAAGAAAATTCATGGTGGAAAAGGTGTGTTTTGGGCTTAGTTTCAGGGTGCGTTTGGGCACGATTTTATCATGAGCCTCTGCGAGGTAGCAGTATTGCATGTTTTTGGGGAGCTATTTGGGGGTATTCTAGATTTTTGGGAGTGGGTTTAAAGGTCTGGGAGCACTGCTGGGAAGGTCTCATTTTGATTGCAAGTCGTTTGAAGAAAATCCATGGTAAAAAAGGGGTGTTTTAGGCCTAGTTTCAGAGTGCGTTTTGGCACGATTTTATCATGAGCCTCTGCGAGGTAGCAGTATTGCATGTTTTTGGGGAGCTATTTGGGGGTGTTCTAGATTTTTGGGAGTGGGTTTAGGGGTCTGGGAGCACTGCTGGGAAGGTCTAATTTTGATTGCAAGTTGTTTGAAGAAAACCCATGGAGGAAAAGGGGTGCGAGGTAGCAGTATTGCATGTTTTTGGGGGGCTATTTGGGGATGTTCTAGATTTTTGGGAAGTGGGATTAGGGGTCTGGGAGCACTGCTGGGAGGGTCTAATTTTGATTGCAAGTGGTTTGAAGAAAATCCATGGTGGAAAAGGGGTGTTTTGGGGCTAGTTTCAGGGTGCGTTTTGGCACGATTTTTTCTTAGGCCTCTGCGAGGTAGCAGTATTGCATGTTTTTGGGGACTATTTGGGGGTGTTCTAGATTTTTGGAAGTGGGTTTAGGGGTCTGGGAGCACTGCTGGGAAGGTCTCATTTTGATTGCAAGTGGTTTGAAGAAAATCCATGGTGGAAAAGGGGTGTTTTGTGCCTGGTTTCAGGGTGCGTTTTGGCACGATTTTAACTTAGGATTCTGCAAGGTAGCAGTATTGCATGTTTTTGGGGGGCTATTTGGGGGTGTTCTAGATTTTTGGGAGTGGTTTAAGGGGTCTGGGAGCACTGCTAAGATGATCTGATTTTGATTACAAGTGGTTTGAAGAAAATCCATGGTAGAAAGTGGTGTTTTGGGCCTAGTTTCAGGGTGCGTTTTGGCACGATTTTAATTTAGGCCTCTGCGAGGTAGCAGTATTGCATGTTTTTGGAGGTTATTTGGGGGTGTTCTAGCTTTGTGGGAGTGGGTTTAGGGGTCTGGGAGCACTGCTGGAAAGGTCTAATTTTGATTGCAAGTGCTTTGAAGAAAATTCATGGTGGAAAAGATGTGTTTTGGGCTTAGTTTCAGGGTGCGTTTGGGCACGATTTTTATAGGCTTCTGCGAGGTAGCAGTATTGCATGTTTTTGGGGGGCTATTTGGGGGTGTTCTAGATCTTTGGGAGTGGGTTTAGGGGTCTGGGAGCACTGCTGGGAAGGTCTAATTTTGATTGCAAGTGGTTTGAAGAAAATCCATGGTGGAAAAGGGTGGTTTTGGGCCTAGTTTCAGGGTGCGTTTTGGCACAATTTTATCTTAGGCCTCAGCGAGGTAGCAGTATTGCATGTTTTTGGGGGGCTATTTGGGGGTATTCTAGATTTTTGGGAGTGGGTTTAAAGGTCTGGGAGCACTGCTGGGAAGGTCTCATTTTGATTACAAGTGGTTTGAAGAAAATCCATGGTAGAAAAGGGGTGTTTTGGGCCTAGTTTCAGGGTGCGTTTTGGCACGATTTTAATTTAGGCCTCTGCGAGGTAGCAGTATTGCATGTTTTTGGGGGTTATTTGGGGGTGTTCTAGCTTTGTGGGAGTGGGTTTAGGGGTCTGGGAGCACTGCTGGAAAGGTCTAATTTTGATTGCAAGTGCTTTGAAGAAAATTCATGGTGGAAAAGGTGTGTTTTGGGCTTAGTTTCAGGGTGCGTTTGGGCACGATTTTATCATGAGCCTCTGCGAGGTAGCAGTATTGCATGTTTTTGGGGAGCTATTTGGGGGTATTCTAGATTTTTGGGAGTGGGTTTAAAGGTCTGGGAGCACTGCTGGGAAGGTCTCATTTTGATTGCAAGTCGTTTGAAGAAAATCCATGGTAAAAAAGGGGTGTTTTAGGCCTAGTTTCAGAGTGCGTTTTGGCACGATTTTATCATGAGCCTCTGCGAGGTAGCAGTATTGCATGTTTCTGGGGGTTATTTGGGGGTGTTCTAGCTTTGTGGGAGTGGGTTTAGGGGTCTGGGAGCACTGCTGGGAAGGTCTAATTTTGATTGCAAGTGCTTTGAAGAAAATATATGGTGGAAAAGGTGTGTTTTGGGCTTAGTTTCAGGGTGCGTTTGGGCACGATTTTTATAGGCTTCTGCGAGGTAGCAGTATTGCATGTTTTTGGGGGGCTATTTAGGGGTGTTCTAGATCTTTGGGAGTGGGTTTAGGGGTCTGGGAGCACTGCTGGGAAGGTATAATTTTGATTGCAAGTGGTTTGAAGAAAATCCATGGTGGAAAAGGGGTGTTTTGGGCCTAGTTTCAGGGTGCGTTTTGGCACAATTTTATCTTAGGCCTCTGCGAGGTAGCAGTATTGCATGTTTTTTGGGGGGGCTATTTGAGGGTGTTCTAGATTTTTGGGAGTGGGTTTAAAGGTCTGGGAGCACTGCTGGGAAGGTCTCATTTTGATTGCAAGTCGTTTGAAGAAAATCCATGGTAAAAAAGGGGTGTTTTGGGCCTAGTTTCAGAGTGCGTTTTGGCACGATTTTATCATGAGCCTCTGCGAGGTAGCAGTATTGCATGTTTTTGGGGAGCTATTTGGGGGTGTTCTAGATTTTTGGGAGTGGGTTTAGGGGTCTGGGAGCACTGCTGGGAAGGTCTAATTTTGATTGCAAGTTGTTTGAAGAAAACCCATGGAGGAAAAGGGGTGCGAGGTAGCAGTATTGCATGTTTTTGGGGGGCTATTTGGGGATGTTCTAGATTTTTGGGAAGTGGGATTAGGGGTCTGGGAGCACTGCTGGGAGGGTCTAATTTTGATTGCAAGTGGTTTGAAGAAAATCCATGGTGGAAAAGGGGTGTTTTGGGGCTAGTTTCAGGGTGCGTTTTGGCACGATTTTTTCTTAGGCCTCTGCGAGGTAGCAGTATTGCATGTTTTTGGGGACTATTTGGGGGTGTTCTAGATTTTTGGAAGTGGGTTTAGGGGTCTGGGAGCACTGCTGGGAAGGTCTCATTTTGATTGCAAGTGGTTTGAAGAAAATCCATGGTGGAAAAGGGGTGTTTTGTGCCTGGTTTCAGGGTGCGTTTTGGCACGATTTTAACTTAGGATTCTGCAAGGTAGCAGTATTGCATGTTTTTGGGGGGCTATTTGGGGGTGTTCTAGATTTTTGGGAGTGGTTTAAGGGGTCTGGGAGCACTGCTAAGATGATCTGATTTTGATTACAAGTGGTTTGAAGAAAATCCATGGTAGAAAAGGGGTGTTTTGGGCCTAGTTTCAGGGTGCGTTTTGGCACGATTTTAATTTAGGCCTCTGCGAGGTAGCAGTATTGCATGTTTTTGGAGGTTATTTGGGGGTGTTCTAGCTTTGTGGGAGTGGGTTTAGGGGTCTGGGAGCACTGCTGGAAAGGTCTAATTTTGATTGCAAGTGCTTTGAAGAAAATTCATGGTGGAAAAGATGTGTTTTGGGCTTAGTTTCAGGGTGCGTTTGGGCACGATTTTTATAGGCTTCTGCGAGGTAGCAGTATTGCATGTTTTTGGGGGGCTATTTGGGGGTGTTCTAGATCTTTGGGAGTGGGTTTAGGGGTCTGGGAGCACTGCTGGGAAGGTCTAATTTTGATTGCAAGTGGTTTGAAGAAAATCCATGGTGGAAAAGGGGTGTTTTGGGCCTAGTTTCAGGGTGCGTTTTGGCACAATTTTATCTTAGGCCTCTGCGAGGTAGCAGTATTGCATGTTTTTGGGGGTTATTTGGGGGTGTTCTAGCTTTGTGGGAGTGGGTTTAGGGGTCTGGGAGCACTGCTGGAAAGATCTAATTTTGATTGCAAGTGCTTTGAAGAACATTCATGGTGGAAAAGGTGTGTTTTGGGCTTAGTTTCAGAGTGCGTTTGGGCACGATTTTTATAGGCTTCTGCGAGGTAGCAGTATTGCATGTTTTTGGGGGGCTATTTGGGGGTGTTCTAGATCTTTGGGAGTGGGTTTAGGGGTCTGGGAGCACTGCTGGGAAGGTCTAATTTTGATTGCAAGTTGTTTGAAGAAAATCCATGGAGGAAAAGGGGTGCTAGGTAGCAGTATTGCATGTTTTTGGGGGGCTATTTGGGGGTGTTCTAGATTTTTTGGAAGTGGGATTAGGGGTCTGGGAGCACTGCTGGGAGGGTCTAATTTTGATTGCAAGTGGTTTGAAGAAAATCTATCGTGGAAAAGGGGTGTTTTGGGCCTAGTTTCAGGGTGCGTTTTGGCACGATTTTAATTTAGGCCTCTGCGAGGTAGCAGTATTGCATGTTTTTGGGGGCTATTTGAGGGTGTTCTAGATTGTTGGGAGTGGGTTTAGGGGTCTGGGAGCACTGCTGGGAAGGTCTTATTTTGATTACAAGTGGTTTGAAGAAAATCCATGGTGGAAAAGGGGTGTTTTGGGCCTGGTTTCAGGGTGCGTTTTGGCACGATTTTAACTTAGGATTCTGCAAGGTAGCAGTATTGCATGTTTTTGGGGGGCTATTTGGGGGTGTTCTAGATTTTTTGGAAGTGGGATTAGGGGTCTGGGAGCACTGCTGGGAAGGTCTAATTTTGATTGCAAGTGGTTTGAAGAAAATATATGGTGGAAAAGGGGTGTTTTGGGCCTAGTTTCAGGGTGCGTTTTGGCACGATTTTATCTTAGGCCTCTGCGAGGTAGCAGTATTGCATGTTTTTTGGGGGCTATTTGGGGGTGTTCTAGATTTTTGGGAGTGGTTTTAGGGGTCTGGGAGCACTGCTGGGAAGGTCTCATTTTGATTGCAAGTGGTTTGAAGAAAATCCATGGTGGAAAAGGGGTGTTTTAGGCCTAGTTTCAGAGTGCGTTTTGGCACGATTTTAACTTAGGCCTCTGCAAGGTAGCAGTATTGCATGTTTTTGGGGGGCTATTTGGGGGTGTTCTAGATTTTTGGGAGTGGGTTTAGGGGTCGGGAAGCACTGCTGTGAAGGTCTAATTTTTATTGCAAGTGGTTTGAAGAGAATCCATGGTGGAAAAAGGGTTTTTTGGGCCTAGTTTTAGGGTGCGTTTTGGCACGATTTTAACTTAGGCTTCTGCAAGGTAGGAGTATTGCATGTTTTTGGGGGGCTATTTGGGGATGTTCTAGATTCTTTGGAGTGGGTTTAGGGGTCTGGGAGCACTGCTGGGAAGGTCAATTTTTGATTGCAAGTTGTTTGAAGAAAATCCATGGTGGAAAAGGGGTGCGAGGTAGCAGTATGACATGTTTTTGGGGGGCTATTTGGGGGTGTTCTCGATTTTTTGGAAGTGGGTTTAGGGGTCTGGGAGCAATGCTAGGAAGGTCTAATTTTGATTGCAAGTGGTTTGAAGAAAATCCATGGGGTAAAAGGGGTATTTTGGGCCTAGTTTCAGAGTGAGTTTTTGGCATGATTTTAACTTAGGCCTTTGCGAGGTAGCAGTATTGCATGTGTTTGGGGGGCTATTTAGGGGTCTTCTAGATTTTTGGAAGTGGGTTTAGGGGTCTGGGAGCACTGCTGGGAATGTCTAATTTTGATTGCAAGTGGTTTGACGAATATCCATGGTGGAAAAGGGGTATTTTGGGACTAGTTTCAGGGTGCGTTTTGGCACTATTTTAACATAGGCCTCCGCGAGGTAGCAGTATTGCATGTGTTTGGGGGGCTATTTGGGGGTCTTCTAGATTTTTTGAAGTGGGTTTAGGGGTCTGGGAGCACTGCTGGGAATGTCTAATTTTGATTGCGAGTGGTTTGAAGAATATCTATGGGGGAAAAGGGGTATTTTGGGCCTAGTTTCAGGGTGCGTTTTGGCACTATTTTAACTTAGGCCTCTGCGAGGTAGCAGTATTGCATGTTTTTGGGGGGCTATTTGGGGGTGTTCTAGATTTTTGGGAGTGGGTTTAGGGGTCTGGGAGCACTGCTGGGAAGCTCTAAATTGATTGCAAGTGGTTTGAAGGAAATCCATGGTGGAAAAGGGGTGTTTTGGGCCTAGTTTCAGGGTGTGTTTTGGCACGAATCTAACTTAGGCTTCTGCGAGGTAACAGTATTGCATGTTTTTGGTGGGCTATTTGGGGGTGTTATAGATTTTTGGGAGTGGGTCTAGTTGTCTGGGAGCACTGCTGGTAAGGTTTAATTTTAATTGCAAGTGGTTTGAAGAACATCCATGGTGGAAAAGGGGTGTTTTAGGCCTAGTGTCAGGGTACGCTTTGGCACGATTTTAACTTAGGCCTCTGCGAGGTAGCAGTATTGCATGTTTTTGGGGGGCTATTTGGGGGTGTTCTAGATTTTTGGGAATGGGTTTATGGGTTTGGGAGGCATGGTGGGAAGGTCTTGTTTAGGAGACAAATAGTAGTTTGTCTGTAAGTTGAGGGGAGAGGTGATTCGTCCCTGTTTCTAAGGTGCATTTCAGCCCATAGGCTAACATTGCCGGTAATGCGTTATTGCAGATGTCACTGGAGACAACTCTTCTGGCACTTTACGCAGCTGAAGTGTAGGAAAAGCACTATACATTTACCCAACGAGGTAGCAATCACTGGATTAGCCAGTAGAAAGTACTCCAGTAATACTTATGGAAATCGCAAAAAAATCCGCGAGTTTGAGGGAAAATACGCAAATTCGCATTTTTTTAGCGATTTCGCGCAAATTCGCGGACTGAAGATCTGCACAATTCGTCCACACTTACTAATTACTATCCTTGAAAAGGAGACTCAGAGTACACACTTTCACACTTTACGCACTTCTATGTAATACTGTCACCTCTGTGAAACTGAAAGTGGTATTTTTGCACTACACAGCGTACCTTATAATTTTTTCTCTGTGGTGTTTTAATATCACTTCCTGTTTTTCCATCAACAATTACAGGCTGGCTTTTACCCTGTGCGATTGGAAAAATGATTAACTCAGGCTTACCATTAGCGATCCGCAATTCCGCATCTGCCAGGCAGGCAGTGGACAGTGTGTCTGGTCACCAAGATTGATCGACGAAGCGTCAAATGAAATGGAGGAATGCCGCGAATAAGAGGAATGGCTGGATGCACACAACTTCCCAAATTCAACAGGACAACTACAACATACAGTTACAGTATCCTCTTCACTTCTCCTTATCTTTTAAATAATGTTATTGTTGTGAACTTCTATGAGTGTGACTCTGTGCATTTGTTTGCTCTCTGCTTTAAATTCATCCCGCCATCCATTGTTTATGTTTTCTTTGCTATTTTTAAAACTAATTTCATGTATCAAGTATTGTATATTCTCTCTGAGGGCAGATAGGCAAGTGAAATTGCGTAATTACTGATGCCCTGTACTGTCACATTGTTTCATCATAGAAAGCACTACTTAGTTTAAGTAACCTAACCATCCATTTAGCAATCAACTTCATGCATGCAGTAGTGCATGCACTTCCTTTATGTCCCTTAAAAGATTTATGGATATCTTTGTATCCAAAGATTTGTTTATCTCCATTTGTTGTTTGTGCATGCTTTGTTTTTTTTTTCCTCTCTCCACAAAACTTTTCCAAAAACCACCATTCCCATCCAATTTTCAAACCCTAACCCTCTTCCCCCGGGCTGTGTGGTTTTCATTGAGGTGTTACTAAATGACAACAATAATTCCACACAATTGCTGGGGAGGATACGGTCAAAGCAACGAAAATCAATTTCAAGGCTTGTGAAGGAATCCAAGGATATATTCTTACTCAGCTTGACACAGACCCATGACTATATGCAAATCAAATCTGATTTTCATTGGCACCATCAACTGGATTGATCATCAAGAACATCCTCCCCCTACACGTGTTGAATGATTACGCAGCTGTGTCCTTCACCTTCAGTACTATTTCTGGTAGTAGCCAAAGCCAAACTCCACGCAACTAGTAGTTATACATTGAATACTTTAGCATTTGTTAGGCTAAATTAATGGCATTGTTCTTGTATACTGTGCTATCTATCGTACTGTTCTAATGCTCCGCTCATGCCACTCAAGGTTTCATTTTCATTTTTTTCATATGCTGCTACTGCCACTGTGTATCACCACTACTACCACCACAACATTGCCATTTCATCCGCCCAGGATTGCCAACCTTAATCGCCATTTGTCATGCAGCCAGCCCTGTGCCTAGCCCTATTTTCAAACACGAATCACAGGTAAGATAAGCGTTTCGGGAGAGGAAGAATAATGGAGAAGGAGGAGAGAGGAGAGACTGACGGTAGTACTAGTAAAGTAGTAGGACAATTGAATTCACTAACTCTGTGAGTGGCACTTACTTTTGTAAACATGTGGGCGATTACTTAGACAATTTGAATCAAAGAGCCAGTTAAGTTTCAGGAAAGCAAACGTACAGTTAACCCCCTGCCTTCCCCGCAAAACAGTAAAAACGTGTATGCTATGTTTCAGTTGAAAATAAATAATTATTTTTATCCCTCACAAAAATAAACTATCCCGCAAGACCCGACCCACCCCCTCCCTAACCCCAAAGAATGTCCGTGAAATAAAAAGTCCCCAAACTCCAAAAAACCCAACTCCCAATTCCCAACCCCCCAAAAGTCTTTAAAAAAGGGGCAAGGGACAGTCTCCTCTACTGCCGCCGGCAGTGTCCTTTGACCAAGTGGTCCTGTTGCTCACTGCGGAGGTTCTTGAGCAGGGTTTTAACTCTCTCCTTCTCCTGCTCAAGGTTGGACACCCTGAGGGTTAGGCGGTGGATGCGTGTCTTGCACCTGCTGTGGGGGCAGCTGATTTTTTTGCTGCTTGGCGGTGGCGGGTGGCTGCGGTACCACGGCTCCTTACCGCTGGAGTCTTGAACTGACTGGCTGACCAAGGGTGCGCGGAGGAGGATGCAGATTTTGTGGTGGATGTTCTGGACTGAGACTGCGTGTCCTCCTCCTCCTGGGCCACCAGCCGCCAATATTCAGTGACACTCGCCTCCAGCTTCCTTTACCGGGCCCGTCTAGCCAGCTCCTTCCTTGTTAGTTTGGAAGGAGCATCTATATGAAGAAAGAAAAACATACTGTAACCAATGCTCTGTAAGATTAACACAAAATAATTGAGCAGAAAGTTGTGTCACAGTAGCACTAGCAACTTGCAAGCACAGTACATACCATTTGTGGCCTGTATCTATCTAACCTCCCACTTCGTCGGCCTCTGCTCTAATATTAGTGGGAGTTTCAGGAATCAATTCTAGTAGCACTATATGGACTCACTACATTAGATTCAGACAGTACACCAGTCTTCTTCTTCTTCTTCTCTCTTGTTTAGCAAAATTGGTACGTAAACTTCTGGAAGCCGGCATAATGCCAGCGCAGTCAACTTGCACCCGAGGATAACAGACGCAAGCCATGATGACAACGACTTGCGTTACTGTACCACTCTAGTACATGCAGGTGGTGAAGCTCTTACTTTTCTATTACAGGTGGCACTGGCCATACTCTGTTACAAGAGCTATTGCTTAATTAATTTACCTTTCACCCTTCAGTGCCAATGACTACTAGAAAAGGAAAATGAAGAATATAAATGATATGATTATCTATCCCTTCACAGGATATTTGCTTACATATGGGATGACTTTAGGTGCTTTTTTTTTTATTGAGTGAACACTGATAGGCCACACATGAATGACAGAGTTGTAATACAATTATTACCAGAGGTAGTGAGTGGCCCCCGTAATCACAGGATTTATGCTGTGCTTGCAAACTACTGTTACTAGTCATGGTAGTATTCTAAAAAATTAAAACTCCTTTTCCTTGCCTTTGCTACACTGTAACGGACGCGCGGGTGCGGTGTTACATGCTCTTCAAAGTAACACGTACTTCATCCAGTGACCGTCTACTCTGTCTACATACACCTATGCTATCTATGAGTAAGATAGTACAATGATCCAGGCATCCATCCATTCAAAGTAAATGTCAATCATTCTTCTTAATGTCTCAACTGGACAAACCTTAGTTTTTCTCATGGAAAAACGACCTTTTTATTTTATTTTGGAAACCGCCAGCCATGCATCCGTGCTTGACTTGCATTTAAATTTGAACCAAAGGATATATTGCGCACACATACAGTTTCTGTTTCACCCACCCAGGCAGTCATCTTCCCTGTCTCCTTCCACCCATCCTTGCTTCAGCCTTCAACCGGCCATGCATCATATTCCCAGCCACCGCGGGCAGCATTCAAAAACACGTATCATTCTTTGCCAGTCATTACTTTTAATTTGCTTGTCCTTCCTTACACCCTTCTTTCCCTTTTCGTTCATCCCATCCATCAAGTTCATCTCTGATCTGACTTGGCTTCTCAATAAAACTTTCACAGCTGAGTTGAAGTCAAATTTAGAGGAGGCCATTGGTTACTCGTCAACTCCCGCCGCTAATGCTATTGCTAATGCGAAGTCAAGGGTTAAGGTGTTCTACCTAGTTGACAAAAACTTAGTACTAAATTTGTAAGTCTTCTTAACAGTAAAGTGTACTTGTACTGTACAACATATACACCCGTGCAGAGAGCACACTCTGCAGTCTGCAAACTCAATAAGTAAGGAATATAATAGCTTACCACTGCCTGCCACTCCCATGGCATCCCCCACAGCAGTTCCCCATGGCTGTCGCACCGCCTCTGCCCCAGGAGTGCCCACCTCCGTGCTGGCCCCGGCACTGGTGGATGGCTGTGCTGATGTTCCGCCTAGAAAATAGATGCCATATACACCACTCCCTATTTTGTCTAGGAATGAAAAAATGTTACTAGTACTACATAAACAAATTTAATAATGTGAGACTCTCTAGTCTCTTAAACTACAAATTTCCCTTTCTTCAGGGAAGGGTGTTTTTTTTACGCTTAGACGTAACATGTCTTGCTACACTTTTTGGCACAACTGATGAATGTTTGCTTTGTAACACGCACCATTTTTCTCATAACACAGAAGCTTCCCTTCTAAGAACAAGAGCAAGATCAGATCATCATCACTTGGACGGAGTCAGCAACGATTAGTCCCCACAAAGAAGACTTGAAGTTCCAACCAGGAGAGGGCTCTCCCACAATTAATGTGTGAAATCAGCCACTTTTCAGTTTTTAATCCTTCACCGTTTATCTTATATAATGAAATTGATGTTAATAAATGTTTTTACTTTTAATAAAGCTTTAAAACTTACGTAGACTCAGTGGTTTTTGGTCATGAGAGAGTAAGCGAAAGGGTTTGCAATTTGCAAGCATGAGTCCGTGGCTCAGAGAGGTCGGGACTCTGACTCTGTAGTTTTATGTCCTGGGTTGTATAATCAATGGGGATCAATCATCGCTGCATTCGGAAGCTAAATAAAATGACTCTGACACACTAGCTAGTCAGTAAGGAGATTGGGGGTTCAACTTCTGTTATGACTGAGATATGTGGAAAGTCTAACTGTGCCTATTATAATTTATAACCAATGCCCTATTTCTTGTCCATAGTTCTGTTTCGTGCAGAATAGTCCCTGCAACAGTAGTAGTAAGGATTGCCCTCCTATCCAATCAAAAAGTAAACTAGTATCTTATTCTTGGTGGCCATTGACATTTTATTGTTGAGAATTGTCAAAGCATAAACATTTAGAAGAGTTCAATAGACATTATGGAAAAACCCAGAGGACTGCACTCAGTGCATAGAGCTATTGCTGAATAGAATAGGAGTTTTGTTTAACACCTTTTGCCAACTGTGCAAGCTTAGTTAGCTACACAGACAGACTAATAATAATCTAGCAGAACCACAGGGAGTCATACTAGAAGCAGGATAAAAATTTAGAAACCGTCTACAAAAAGATCAAAAAATAGAATGAGGAACGTTTGGAAAAAATATAGGTGCTGTAAAAGATAGGGAAGAATAATTTTTAATATTAACAGGAAAACTTACTGGGGCCAGCAGAGGAGCCCTCGCTGGACCGATCCTGGCCTTCCTGCTGATGTCCCTGCTCCGCCGGCGCCGCTACCTCCTCCTGTGTCACCTTGCCCCTGGCGGGAGCTGATGTACAACATGAAAGAAAGACACAAACATGGATGATTGTTGTCAACCACATCAAACATTTAAAAAAAAACAATAACAAATTATTTCGGGGAAATAGACAACAATTGCACTAAATATATTAATAGATAAAGATATGGATCCTGTATTACAAGATGCATTCCATTCATGCACTCCTTTTTAACTTTCATAGATTTTCATAAAGCATTGTTTTATGATCAATAATTCATTTATTCATAGCAAAGTTTTTTCAAAATTTCATTTTTTCAAAAGTATTTCGCAAATATAGTACATCATATTTCAAAATAATAGTATTGCCCAATGCATTTCAAGCATATCGCCCTTCCTCAGGGGACTTCCATTATATCTAGCGTAAAGTAGTGAAGATAAGACTCTCCTCTCGAACTGAGCCCTCACAGGGCTCAGTTCGAGAGGAGAGTCTTATCGAGAGGAGAGTCTTATCTTCACTACTCTACGCTAGATATAATGGAAGTCCCCTGAGGAAGGGCGATAAGTAGTGAAGTAAAGTAGTGAAGATAAGACTCTCCTCTCGAACTGAGCCCTCACAGGGCTCAGTTCGAGAGGAGAGTCTTATCGAGAGGAGAGTCTTATCTTCACTACTCTACGCTAGATATAATGGAAGTCCCCTGAGGAAGGGCGATATGCTTGAAATGCATTGGGCAATACTATTATTTTGAAATATGATGTACTATATTTGCGAAATACTTTTGAAAAAATCAAATTTTGAAAAAACTTCGCTATGAATAAATGAATTATTTATCATCAAACAATGCTTCATGAAAATCTATGAAAGTTAAAAAGGAGTGCATGAATGGAATGCATCTTGTAATACAGGATCCATATCTTTATCTATTAATACTTTAATCTTGGGAGCCCAGCAAGATTACCATTTTTTGCACCAACGACAATACTAACACAAAAGAACTAACCTTTTTGACAATATCTACTAGGAGTGCGGAACCCAACACAATCTTTTTGTACTAAATTTATTGACCCATATCTGATGTGGTCTACTAGGATATAGTATTGCTGGATTCGCGGACTGTCTATTTGGAAAGTTACGTAACTCACTAAACCAACTACAAAAAGGTTCTACTAGGACTGGCAGGCAGCACTACACAGCACGCGAAGTGACAGACACAGTCCGGCATGATCTCCACCACTAACTCTTCTTAGTGGCAGGAGTACAAAGGAAGGACTGGACTTGAGTCTCTAATGTCTAGCATTACGCAGTTCTGTAAAGTACACTGATACATAATCATCACCCAGGCCAAATGAGCACAAAATTGCAAACAAGTAAGCATAGTAGCACTGCCAGTGAGCAGGCGAACACCTGCAATCACAGAAGCTTTTGAAACATAATTTACCTGCAATTTATTCAGCAGCATTCTTGCTCTTCGGAAAAAAAAATATTTGCAATATCATAATACCACAGAGCAGGAGAAAACAAAGTAGTGATTAAATAGCTACTACTTCTCACCAAGCCCAGGGATCTCCACGCCAATCAGGTCGAGCAGGTCGTGTTCCCGGTCCAGAATGTCAGACCACCGGTGCATCGCCTGGTTGTAGGTGCCCCGGACCCCAGACTCCCGATACATGGCCCGGCACACCTTCCCCCATAGCTTGCGACGCTCCCGGAGTATGTACCAATCACTGAGCCAGCCGCCTGCCGCGACGGTCTTGGAGAGGTGGCGCTGGACGAAAAAAAACAGTGCAGCCACCTCCACCATGCTGAAAATCTCCTGGGCTATTACTGCCTCCCCCCTTAAGCGCCCGCATGGAAGCCAGGTACGGGATGCGGGACCCTTCCCCTTCTGGCTCTTTCCAGCTCCCTCTGCCATGGTCCTGGACAGTTAAGTTAAATAAAAAATAGGAAAGAATAGGGAACAAGTAAATAAAAGAAAAGAGTTAAAAATAGTAGTTTAAAGCAACCAAAAGTAAAAAAAAACACAAAATATAGATGTAGAAAAAGAGAGGGATAGATAATCAGTAAAAAAGATTAAAAAAAAGTTCAAAGAAACAAAGGATTGCAAAGATTAGGGGAGGATTGAAAAAGCATGCTCAGAACCATAGCAATGAATGAAAAATAAGATGGCTGCACCCATTGAGGACCGCGTGGGTAAGTATGCATGATATTTCCCCCGCGAGCACGCAAAAACACACGTGACCACGTATTCTCGCCCTGCGCACAACGCGAGCATGCAACTAGCGCCCTGAAACGGAAATACGCAACACGAACAAGATGGCCGCGCCCATGTACGACCGCATGGGTAATTTCACGGTCGGTGCGCAGCAAGAAGCCCGCGAACACGCAAAGCGCCCCGCGAACATGCAAAAAAAAAATCCACAAATTTGCGGATTATGCGGACCGCGCATTCGCTTTCGGGTGAATTCGCGTACCGCGAATTCACGCATTGTGCCCATACTTAAATTGGGTCAGCAAGGGTGGCCAATCGAATTCCATAAAGATGGGTGTGATGTGATCCAATTTCTTCAAGCCTTGATTGGGATTTGCTGTGGCATGTAGGATGCCTTTAAAGAAGGCTAGTGTGGAGTCTGGAATGCCCTGGGACAGGACATTACTACCATTCAGATGTGAGAGTGTGAAGTCTTGGACAGGAGTTGTGAAGTGGCTTTATGAGAGAAACAGTTTCACAGTTTCTTAGAAGAGATATCTAGTAACAGACCGTCTTTGTGTTTTTGGCAATGTGCTTCCTAAGGTTGAGGTTGGTATCCCAGGTGAATCCAAGTGACAAATGGCGAAAAACCCTCTTGTATTTACTTAGTCAATCATACATCATTGTCCACCTTTTACAATACGGCCTGCATCTATGCAGCTCAGGTAATTAGCCCCAAGGTGTTACCACTGTGCACATGCACATCTATGTGGGATGAGCAAAGAATATTGATCTCTAAACCATCCTGGTAGCTCTGCACAGGCAGCCTGATACAGATGGAACCATGTATAAGCTAGTTAAGGCTTGTGCAAGCCACTTTAATTTGGCATCCATAAATAACGCTCTCCTTTCTTTTTGACTAAAATGTAAGCTGCTAGTGGTTTCCTGATTTTACAATTCGGTGAACACTATGTCAAATACAAATTTTTCATTGATTAAAAGTAGATAAAACCCCAATGTGATTGTTCCAATGGATTAAAAGGCCCTGAGCACAAATAAAATAACAGATAATTTGAGCATATTTATGCTCCATCATTCGCTTTGGTATTTATGATATTTCCTGAGCCAGCCAATAATGAGATTCAGATTTCCATTGCCCTGCTGCCCAAGCTAACTACTCTTATGGGCAGCTTGCAGTTCAAAGTCACCACTGAACAGTAGATACATTTTGATAGGATTAGTCTTCTGCTTTTAGAGAAAGAGGACAGAGAAGTGATCTCTATGTGGTGATTAGGTGACACCTACTTGCAAGAAGGGCCTCATAATCCAGGGCATCGTAATCCTGAAAAGATCACCAGATGACAGAGGTAAAATGTCAATAGTTTAGTGAGCATCACGCAGCACAACACTTTCACTTCAAGCTCACATTTCAAATTAATTCATTTTAAAAACCAACATTCCAGAACAGAAGCTGCATTCTAGAAGACAACTGTGACCATTATGGAAACATAGGGGATCTACTACCATCTCATAGGGATAATGAGGGGATAGCCAGAATTCTGTCACCATTCACATCAGGGGTTCACTTTGTAGTCTAGGAGGAAAGAAACCTGTTTTGCTTTGCTACTCAGAGGTGCCATTTTGAGAGTACCAAAGTGCTGTGCTGTTTTACAGTGTTGGTTAAGAGTGCCATAATGAAAGTACCCAAAGTGCTCAGCATGGGGGTGGACCAATCTGTGGATTGTCTTTCAGGGGTGGCGGAGTGATGTGGCATTTTAGGATTGGGCAAAGATACCCACCTTCCAAAATTCTCTTCTCCACTTTAAACCCCTATATAAATGAACGACTTAGAAAACAGAGGGAACTATAGAAGAGGAAAGGCTTCCCTTGTGTAAAATCCCATACCTGTATAATATTTTTGTCTTGCATGTCTTGGAATTCTGTGGACTCTGTCTCCAGGGCCAGTTGCACTGGAATCCTAATACAGAGGGCAGTAGAGATGGACAAGCTGGAGGCCCTGAAGGAGAGAATTCACTTGGACTTCTATGGACTGGTCCTGGCTGGAGGTATTTCAGAACGGGCACCCCAGACTTTTGCAATGGAGATAAGGGCCATACAAGTAGCAAGGTGGCGACAGACCTGGAAAATACAGGCAGGTTGTGTAGTCTTCTTTGAGAGCCATGGGATGCTGCTGCTGAGGGATCTGGACCAGCCTACCAGGAGCTGTGGGCAAGAGGAATGGTCTCCTAGTTCTTCCTCAGTGAAAAGAGAACAGTCAAAATAAAAAAGCTCCAACAAGAAATTTCCAATAATGTAAAGGCCATAAGACCATACAGAATCACTCCTCAGGAGTACAAACCAAAATCCCTATCTAAAAATCACCAACCAGGCCAGAAGAAAAACAGTTCACAGAGTACACCAAGAGGAGGGCCACTGACTCTGTGGATCAGCCAAGGAGAACACACCATAGTGCTAGGATTACAACACACTCAGGGAGGGCCAGAGCCCCAGGGAAACCAGCTCGTTTAGAATTCTCATAATCTGGCATTCCCTCAGACATTACCACTTTCCACCCTTGACTGGCCCAGGAGGAAATGGCTTCCCCGGCTTACAGAGCCTCCCACTTTGCAACTGCACTGAACATCACAGGAGCTGGAGGAACAAACCATTGGCATAGAGGAAGGATTGTGTTCCTACACAATCCATGCAGACAGCGTTTGTGGGTATCCGGCAGGGGACCAGAACACCCATTCTTTGAAAATATCAAAAAAGTACTGCAGGTCAGAGGAGCACACCATAAGGCCCTGCGGGTCAAAATAACAATATGAATATTCCACTGGATGTGAATAGGAGGATCATGGGCAGCATGCACAGTGTTTGTTGAGTGCTGATGGAAGCTAGAAGAGTTTCAAGAGCCCAACAATCATTGTGAACTGCAACCCTCTAGGTCTTTTGGGTCAGAAAGAGTGACCCCAGGAATGTTCTGTTCACTTTTCAAGCAGTATATAAAAAGGGGCTTTTTGTAAAAAGCTTTGTGGTATATGGGCTTTTGTGGATTTGTCCTTTGAGGTTGCTAGGCAGCGTATTCAACCCTGATACTGAATTGTCAGTTGCTTAATTTTTAAGATAGATGCAACTGAAAGTCAAAACAATTGTTTATTTTTTAAATCAATGGCCATTTGCTTTACTGAATATTTTGTAGTAATGCCTGAAATAATTTCCTGGTTGAAGTTCATTATACAAAGAGCTATTATTTGTGCGTTTGAGGATTATAGTGACACCCTGACAAAGTCAGTAGGCCTGTCTTTTTAATTAATGTTCTCATGTTGTGTGAGGTGTATAGGAAGTATAATGTTTTATGGGTTGCTGCCTGTTTCAGCACAGAGCTTTACAGGTGCTTCTAGTATGGGGGAGCGGAGGTATAATTAGGGGGTTACTTAACCTTTGTATCCATTGTAGCTTGTGAGCTATTTAAAGGGTGTCCTCATATATTTTTTCAACAATCATTCTGTAGCTATGAGTTAATTTGGGTTTAGTATTTCATTTTGTTTGTATTAAAGCATTTTACTTTTTCTTGGAACAGACACTTACTGGACAGTGATTGATTAAGTGTTTCTATGTTGTTGGATTCTCAGTCTCTAGCTCAAGGTACCTTTCCTAAATCATGGACAGCTCTGCCTTGCTACCCTGAGAGTCAGGAGCTAAAAAGTACTGCCTGGCTCCCAGTTTGGGGTCTGTCATACATGAGGGCAAGTTTATTAGAGGCGAAAGAGCTCGTTTATTATGACTGGGACCCAGTACATTCTGACAACCTTGGGGCCCTCCACCCTGCATTTCTTACAACTAGTGAATGATGGAGCTGTCCCAGATGCCAAATACCTCAAGATTCCTTCACCTGTATGCAATGTTTCATCTAATTATTTTCCTCAGTTTAAATATTTTGGCAGTCATGGGTGTCTGTGAGCCGCAGCCAAGGCTACATGTGCTGAAGGCATGCAACAATTTACTGTTTTTTTTAACCATTTTTATTGATATCACAAGAGACAGAGTAAAATAAATACTTTTACAATTCATAGCATGATTATAACAAAGAAAACACAAATATACATAAGCATAAAGAGAAACCAAACAGAGATATAAACACAGAGGTAGAAAAAAAAAAATAAATAAACAATAACAAATCTGCGTTTGAATGAGCCTTAATTTAGTATCTGAGGCCAAGTACGTATGAAGTTACTCTCCTCCGAATAGAATGTCCCATACTCCCTCTTTTTTCCTCAAAGGGTTAGGGCCCCTTAGTCTTGCTAGTGCTATCTCCATAGTTTGTATTTCGTTTACCAGAGCCCACCACTCCATAACGTGCGGTGGATCTGGAGATATCCATGCCCTAGCTATAGTTAATCTTGCGCAGGCATATAGAATAGAGTTCAAATCTTTATTTGGGCTATTTGTTTCCTGCAGATCTAATAATATCAAATGAGCTGAAAGGGGTGGTGATATAATATGTTTCTATCTAATATTTCTACGATACCCTTCCAGAACTCTGATAACGCCGGACATGAGAAAAGCATATGGACAATATCAGCAGCTTCTAATTTACATTTGGGACAGCTGGTACGTTCATTTGAGTGATTATCTAGTACCCAACTTGATATTCTTTGAGGAGTGTAGTATAGTTGGCAAAAAGTTCTGTAAGACTGCAATCTCATACTAGAAGACTGTACTACCCGGTTGAGTTGTGTAAAGGAAGTAGATATCTGCTTGGGAGTTATACTTAATCCTAGCCGATCGGACCATTTGGATGCTAACTTAACACAATCATCTCCCTTTGCCAGGTTCAAAAGACAATAGCTTTTACTGATAAGTGACTTAGTCCTATCTGAATATAAGCATTATAAAATATCAGAGTGTCGGACTTCTTTAATGTTCATTCTCCGAACTAGGAAGTCTTGAATTTGCATGTATTTAAAATACATCCTATCGTTCAAATTATATATTCATTTAAGTGATAAAACCCTAATAAACCATCAGGTCCGTAAAGATCTCCCAAAGTTTTCATACCATGGCTGGACCAAGCTGTCCCTTCCCCGTCTGAGAATATTTCAGGAAGTCCTGGGTTTCCCCATAGCCTTAGTTCAGCATTAAAAAAAGGCGTTTTATCAAGAGTCATATTTTTGCTTCCAGATTTGTACGATATGCTTAGCAGTCTTAAACTTGACTTGTTTGAAGTAATTTGGGCCATTAATTCGAGCCAAAAATTGTTTCCTATCGTGCCCTAACATGAAATAATGAAAAAATAGGAAGTTATCATTTCTCAGTAGGCTACGTATCCGATGAAAAAAAGAAGCAAAAAAGTATAATCTAAAGTCGGGGAACGTTAATCCCCTTTTTTCAATTGGGAGCTTTAGCAGATTTATTGCTCTCCGAGCCTTTTTATAGCCCCATATATAGCTGCTACAAACTTCATCGAGTTTTTTTGAAAAAGAGGTTATTGGGGCGTAACGGAATCGATCTAAATAAATAAAGAAATTTGGGTGTTATTTTCATCTTTATTAAATTTATACGTCCAACCAAACTTAATGGTATCTTGTGGCAATTTTTTAAAGATTTAGCCACTTCTTTCAAAAGTGAGTCATAGTGAAGGGCTATTATTTCTTCGATCTTTGCAGATATTTTAAAACCTAGATACACTGCATTGGAGCAAAGACCAGGTACTAGCCCTGGTGGATATACCTGAGTTTTATTTATATTTAATTTGTATCCAGATACATTTCCGAATAGTTTTGCCTCTTCTATTATGGCAGGTATAGCTTTAAGTACATCAGTAGTAAAGATAGCGACATCGTCCGCGTATGCGGTAATTTTTAAGCTATTCCCCATGTGCTGAAATGGACTAGTATCATCCTGTGCTATTAGTGCATTAAGAAATGGTTCCAATGATAGCGCAAACAGCAGGGGTGAGAGAGGACACCCCTGCCGTGTTCCTCTTCCAATTGGGAAACTGAGAGGGCTCCTTCTTGCATAACTAATCCTTGCCATTGGTTGATGATATAGCGACCAAATCCATCCAAGGTATCTACCCCCGATACCAAAGGCCTCCAGAACAGCCCACAAAAAATCCCACCCCACTCGACCAAAAGCTTTTTCAGCATCTAACATGATCATTCTGAGTGAGGTGGGATTAATTGATGCTACATCAAAAGCCGTGATGGCCATGTTAATATGGGCAGTAGTATCGCGTCCTGTGACAAATCCGTGTTGTTGAGCATTGACCAATTCGGGCATGAGAGGTACGAGTCGATTTGCCAGTATTTTAGCAAAAGCCTTGGCGTCTGCATTTATCAAAGATATCGGTCTATACAACCCGCACTCATCTGCAGGTTTTTTTTTTTTTTAAAGAATACTATTTTAGCTGTTCTCCAAGAAGGGGGAGCCCTTCCAGTATCACCAATTGAATCTACAACCATTTTGAACAAAGGGAGTAATTCCTGTAAGCATGTTTTATATAGCTCCATAGGGAGCAGGTCTTCTCCAGCTTCCTTACCCGAGGGGAGAGATAAAAATGCAGTCTTAATCTCATCAAATGTAATCTCTGAGCTTAGCAATCTAACAGCTTCCTTATCTTGTTGTACCTTCAAATGGGAGTGGAGATATAGTAGTATATCATCCTTAGTAGTAAGAGTTTCTGGAGTGTATATTTTACAATAATAGTTAACAAACTGTTCTAGTATCTGATCTGGTTTGTTATAAGTGACCATGTCGCTGCCTTTAATTGTTTTAATGTTAGTCTTGGCTTTCTTATCGGCTACTTTATAGGCAAGGACCTTTCCAATTCTGTCCCCACTCTCGTACTGTGTCAAATGATACTTATGAAGTTTAAAACTACTTTTCTCCCTCAAAGTCTTCTCAGTATCTGATTGTAGTTTCACCAAATCCATTCTTAACTTGTCAGTATTAGGTTTCCCATCCATCAAGGCTGTTGCCAATTTCTGCTCAAGAGCTAAAATATTAGAAGTCATAGGTTTCATTTCATTCCTAGCCTCCGCATTCTCTTTAAATACATATTGTTGGGCGAAGCCCCTTATACTTGCTTTGCAAGTATCCCAAACAGTTATTATTGTGGCTGAGTTTAAATTGATGTCTGAATTCCCTTATATGTTCTCTGAATTGTAGGATAAATGTTTGGTCAGACATCAATGATCTAGGAAATGTAAATTGTCGTGCCTCTCGTTTTCTATTATAAATATTAAATTCCAGGAGTATAGGATTATGATCAGATGTTATCCTAGGGCACAGTTCTATCTTACATCCTTCCATAATTCTATCCGTGGCCCATACTAGATCAATTTGGGAACAGAGTCTATGAGGTGGTGAGTAATAAGTGAACCCTGAGATATTAGGGTGCATAGATCGCCATACATCCTTCAGGTTATGTAAGCGGCTTATTTCCAATATCGCAGCCCTAATTTTACGCATGCGCGGAGATGTAACTTGCCTTGTAGAATCAACTGCATAGCTCATAACACAATTAAAATCCCCCATGATCAGTAATTTCCCCTCCCAATCTAATAGTTCAATATTTAACAAATCATACATTATTGGTTCATCAATGTTAGGCCCATATACCACACAAAATACATATATTTGATGTTCAAGTTTCACTTGAGCAATTACCCATCTACCTCTAGGATCAGCAGCAGTTTTAACAACTTCTATCGTGAAATGCTTCTGCTTAAATAATGTAACCCCTCTGATTGAGGCACCCAACGTAGAACAAACAATAAGATCGTATCCCATCTGGCCCAGTAGTTTTCTATCTTTAAACCTGATGTGAGTCTCAGATATTTTTGCTAAATTTGGTTTATACATATTAAGTTCCTCCTGCACTAATCTTCTTTTTTGCCTACTATTGAGACCGGCCACGTTCCAAGCCAAACACCTAATCAAAATCATGGTGAGACCGTAAATGAATGCACTTCCTCTGGTTTTTTAGATATTTCAAAAAACAAATATTACTTTTTTTTTCTCCCCCAATCTTTTCTGCTTCTTGTGATAAATTTTTCCCCCTTACAATTCATGGTATCCAGTTCTCCGTATCAGGGATGCAATTTTTACCCTGAGTTTCCCCAGCCCCCCAACCCCTACCTTGCAGCTCTCTGCCCCACCCCCACCCATTTCTACACCTACATAGAGGTCCCCCCATTAGACCAGCTGCCGCTGTAGTGGCAGCATAAGGCGAAGTCATGGCCCGAAAGTCCGGCCTTGCAATATACAAACTCATAACAATATATTAAATCTTGCAGAATCTTGTATCAAAATATAGAAAAAGAAAAGAAAAACATATAGATTTAACTGCAAGTAAAACTAGAAAATTTCCAAGACCCAATCCCATCCCCACATATTCTGCACACAGAGTGCTAGATCATTGTTCATAAGCTAGTACATATAATATACTTCATTGTCCATTTTTGTCCAATTTCCATTTACTCAGGATTAGCTCAACCTCCCTTTCTTCAGAGAAGTAGTATACACGTGTGTTCTTTAAGACCTTTAACTTAGCAGGCTCTTGCAAAAAGGTTTGGCCCCCTAATTCCTTTATTGGATCAATATACTGTCGAAGTTTCCATCGACGCTCCATTGTGAGTTTACTTAATTCTGATCTGACAAAAAAAGTAACTGAGTCAATGGTAACTGGGGTGTTTGGTCTTGCCTTCAATGAGATTGCTTGGCGAAGTAAAAAGTTACCAATACAGATCAACATTGGACGCGGGTACTGGCTACCCTTATTTCTCTGGATCAGAGGAAGGCAGTGGGCTCGTTGTATTTGTGAGTCCCAATCTCAGTCCGATAGCTCAGGGAATGCTTTCTGAAATAAGTGAACCATATATGCCCTGGGATCGGCTCCTTCAGTCCCTTCCATTATACCGAATATGCGTAGATTCTGTCTTTGTTGTCGGTTTTTCAAATCCTCAATTTTGGCTTGCATTTGAGAGATCTGGACCTCGTGTTTATTGACTGCAATCTCAGAGTTAGTTGACTTCTCTTACGTTAACACAACTCTCTGTTGTAGCTCTTCCATCTCCTGGGACATAGCCCCCAATTTAAGAGACATCTCTTGTAACGTTGATTGAGTTTTACTGCTATCCTCCCGCATCTGTTGATAATGTGTTTGAGCTTCGTATTTTTGTTCATTGAGTAGATTTAGATTCATCTGGAATGACGAGGATACCTCCCCCTGAAGATTCCAATCATTAGATGTAGTATTTTGAGAAACATTTGAGGGGAGTGTGTCATTGATGTTATCTGCCCCCATTGAAGTAAAGTCAGTTTCTTTAGTTACTGCTAAACCTGAGGTTTCAAGCACTGCATTTGAAGTGGGAGCCATTCGTGGTGCTACTGCCTGGGAGGAAGAAGAGGGGAATGAAGAAGTCCCAGTTGTTCCCGGAATAGCAGTCGGGGTGTCACCATCAATTACCGATACCGCTACAGAAGAAATTTCAACACCATGGGAGTTTGCCCCCTCTGGGATAGCAACTGTCTCATTAACAGTGTCGACAGGGCTGTTCCCGGAGAGTCTCAATGCCATAGGTTTAACTCCACCTTTAGCCTGCACCCATTTCCTAATGGAGCTATTTTCTGCTATTACTTTTGCCATAGTCGATTTTGATTTTGATTTATTTACAGTTTTTTTCCCCTTATTCTTAGCCTTACATCTTCCTTTTCTCACACTGTTGGCCTTGTCTTTAGCTGAGCACGAGGGTGTATTATTATCTAGATCAGGGAAGTTGCTGTATTCCTCTTCCGTTTCAGTACCCTCCTCGTGTTCATTAGATATAGTCTCCGGAATGTCCTCTGCTTCCCTGGTTATCACCTCTCCTGTCACTACTATCGTCTCAGCTTCCGTCAGCTCTTTATTACAAAGATCTTCTAGGGCCTCTGTTAGTGATACTGAAGCAAGTGCAGATGGCATGGGATTAGCATTGATGTTACTGTTACCTGGAGTTTCTAATTGAGCCTCTGCCCTAGTCTGAGCAATCACACTGGCAGTACAGTCTTTTAATAGTATTGCATTCACTACCTCAACATCAATAGGGGTATGGGCATCCGTTTCTGTTTCTGGAGCAGATCCCAAAGCAGTAATTATAGCGTTATCTTCTCCATTAGATGGAATAGCAGCAATATTGTGCTGTGGCCCCAAAGGATCAGGAGTATCTAGTAACTATGGTCACCAGCAACTGACTTTCGTATGCTTTTATCAGATACTAAATTAGATTTAACTAGTGGAGGTAGGAGTGGTTTGCTAGCATTTAAGAGAGGTTTCTCCGATTTTCCTGATTTTTTCCCCCCATCTGGGATTTTCACTGCTAATCCCCCCGTAGTAGCTCCTGAAGCCGCCCCTACTGTAGATGCTGCATCACTATCCAAGACATTATTTGCCCCAGTCTGTTTCATAACTCGCGCGTTTCTGGTTTGAGGTTTTGGCGCCATTACAAAGTTCTCCACTGATGCCAATGGCCAAAAACTAGAACCAAAGTTAAACCCCCAATGAAACGGAAGGTTGAGCCTGCCAAACACCGACACCCCCCTAGTAGTTTCAGAGTAGAAGTGCGGAAGCCGGAATGACCGCAGCAGTTCTCTTACCCGGCTCTCAATCAACCTCAGACGCGGCATCCAGCTCTCGCTCTGTTACCGCTCCGTGTTCTTTTGCTGTTCTTCTCCAGCCGCAGGTATCCACTAGTATCCTACAGCTCTGCCCAGTGCTTCCAACTCCGTATCCTCTGTACCCTCCAGATGCCGAACTCTCGATCTGCAGCTTAAACCAGCCCAATGTGCCTTCGCCGCCGTGATACAGCAAAACCGTTCCTCCTCAGCTGCAGGCACTCTGAGCTCCCGTGCGGCGCTCCATCCACTGCTCCGCCACTCCGCCTCTCCCACTACGCGTCCTCCACCGGCTCTGAATCAGCCTTCAACTCTGCAAACAGCTCCTCCAGCAAAAACGATTCCTCCTCAGCTTGCAGGCATATTCAGCGGTTGTCTCAGCTCCCGTACTGCGCTCGATCCTCTGCACCGGGTCTTGGCTGATTAGCAGCTAGTGAGCCATAGCATGCAGGACCGGACCCTCAGCAGCCGTTCTCCGCTCTGACGCAATCCGCCATCTTGGACCGTTCCTTCTTTCCGGCATGCAACATTTTACAAAGCAAATGCACATTCACCAAAATCTGTGAAAACTACAAAGTCTTGTTTGAAACTAAAATGCAAACAAGTGCATTTTAACTTCCTTAGCTCCATTTGAGGCAGTTTGTGAAGTAGATACTCACCCATGCCATGACACCATGCAGGGATCTCAAATGGTGGCATTTCCTGCAAGATGTGATGTGACTGATATACATTGTACTATACTCTTCAAAAGTCACCTACCAAAATAAAATATATTTGTATGGACTTAACCTCTGGAATATATGATTTTTACGCACTATGGTAACAAGCTACATACTTGTGGCAGAAGGGTTTGCAAATCAACAAAGACACTTATTTAAAACATGTTTATGCTTTTGCCATAGTTTTCCCTATATCGAGGTATGGGCACATGAAGAATGAACAGACAGAAACGTGGTTCATGGATCCCACCAAGATTTCTATGACAAGGCTCTAAGGTAACGGGGTTAGAAGTGCTAAGGGTTCAATGCTAAAAATTCACATAAAACAATTAGTAAAGATGGAAATGTAAAAATTAAATGCAAATTATTTATCACATTATAACACTGTGCACAAATACTGCAGTGCCCGGAAATGTACTTATGGGGCTGCATAGGTATTATTCATGGTCATTCATTTACATATTAAATGCTTTCCCTGCACCAAAATTGGTATCTATCACATGCCCTAGGCAACAAACCAGAATTGTACCTCATGCATGATTTGGGCCCATGGCCTACTTGATAATATTAACTCAGCTGGCACAATAATCATGTCTTTTTGTAAAGTCATCCAGTGCCGTGGGCACTCCCATCTTTCTGCTGACAGGTACTGGTGGTAACTGACTCTGACTGACCCTGGGCTCTGCCTAACTAGGCCCAAGGCCAGTACCATAATTAAAAGACACTTACAATACAGTGAATACACATACATTCACTAGGGTACAATATGGATTAAGGTACCCCTATGGTTGGCATGACCTACACTATAAGGTCCTAGTACATAATAGAGCAGGGGGATTAAAACTACCTTTAAGACACTGGCATCTGATAGGGAATGGCAGTTTAAAGGCCAGAAGCTTTTCTGCACTTGCAGATGTGCACTGCTGGAACCTGAGGTCAGTTTAATAGCAGCCATGTGTTGCAGGACTGCTTTTAAAAAGCAAATTGTGCTCAAACTCGACTTTGGTGTTTGTGGCACTTAACAGTTAATAAACTACAATGTTTGGTCAGATTAGGTACCCGCAGGGTCTCCCCTAGGTGTCCCAGGTGTGGAGGATTAAGTATTTATCAGGACAACCTTCATAAAATGCGTTTTATGTGCCCTGGTTTAGTGAAATTCCACATTTTACTCCCCACATTGTGGTAAAGTGCTTCCTAAAATCAACCTTTGTGCTAGGAGCACTGTAGAGGAGGATCTACAATATTTGTACATATCCGGAAACCCTAAAGTCTCCTCTTCATGTTCCAGGGGTGCGGGGTCCTGTAGATGTAGGCAGGGTCCTTATAAAAGATGTTTTATAAGCCCTGGTGGTGGAGAAACTGCCCAGTGCAATTTCCCCATTGCAAATCCCCAGCCACATTGGTTAGCATGGCAAGAAGTCATTGATTAAGAACTAAAGGAAGGGTTGTCATAAAAATGTCATTCAAGGACTCAGTAGAATGTATTGATAAATCCAACAATATGCAATTATTGAATTTATCCTAAAATATATTGGCAAGAAGTTATAAGGCGTTCTTGTCTGTGAGCCAAATATCTGTCTTCTAGTGCTTTGACCTGATTGCCAGAGTTAATTGGATTAGCCAGTCTGCTTTGAAGAGGTAATAAATGACCCCTAGGGTTAGGGAACAATTTTGGGAGTAGAAGGTACTGGGCATAGGAATGCCAGAGCCAGGGGAAGGGGTCGTAAACAATATTATTCAATAGAAGGAGGAGACAGGCAAGAGAGTCTAGTTTCATTTACACCCTTACACTTTGAACCCAGACAGATGTTAAGATTAAGGAAGGAATGAGCAGATGCAAGGGTGAGAGACTATAGATGAACCATCTTGAAGGTGTGTTTAACTAGCTTTTGATCCTCTGCTGAAAATTCTGATATATTGAATTTTGGAAAAATAGTGCTTTTTGGGAGACCATTGTGCCACACTTCAGAGGAAGTGGTCATGATCTGGGGTGTTGCCCTCCACCTCATTGGACAGGAGTGTCCTCTTGCTTGACCCCCAGAGAACACTGAATAAGTATCTGAGAGGGGCAGTGCCTCTCAGACCAGCTGCTTGAAACTTAGGAAAAAGACTTGTTGAGAGTTTGATTTGCACCAACCAGGCCCTTCACTCTGACTGACTGTGCCTGCTGCACAATCTGGAATTACAGCCCTGTGGATCAAACCTGCTTCAAAAGGACTAAAGAGAGGACTTGCTGCAAGCTACAGGTTTACAGAACTAACCTGCATCAAAAGCACCAAGAGCCCCCTGCCTGGAGTGTCTCCATTGGACTTTTAAGGGTGTTGTACAGGTGCATTGTGGGAATTGTGGTCCCAACCAAGGACCATCTTGGAGATTTCAGACCCTTGGATTGTGTTTTGAACACTTTGGACCCTCAAGAGGAAATTCAGGAAGAAATTCCAGGAGTTTGGGGAATTTTTGTGAAAAAGTTCCAGAGGGTGACTTGACTCCAACAGAAAGGCAATCCTTTGAACCCTCATTGAATCCGGCCTGTTGGAGGAGGTTGCATGACGACTGGTGAGAAATCCTCCAGAAAACTTTTTAAGTGTGAAGGTAAAATCTAGACAGGGCCCTCCATGTTAGTGTATACGACCGGGCTCCATCGCAGTCTCCTTCAAACTTTGGCTTTGTCCCAGTCAGAGGCAACCAAATTTTCAAAAGTCGCAGAAATCAACTCGGCTGGAGAAGATCCAAGGCTCGAGGTAAGAGTACAGGTAAGTGTGGCGAAGAAAACACTGGCCACAGCCAAACACATAGAGGGGCAGGTAAATCGAAACCAGGCTAACCAGAATGCTGAACAGCCTGCAC